>NW_027282935.1:42500-77500 GCF_046629955.1 Centroberyx affinis | reverse complement strand
TTTTAGGGCGCCGGGGTTAGCTGTGTTTCCATACAACTGTAAACCGCCAGAGGGGAGTGGGGGGGGAGGGGGGGGCGACTTGGGGGGGCTGAGGCGGGGGATTAAAGGGTTTGGGTCAAGTCAACAGCTTGGATAAGGGGGGAGGGGAGGGGGAGGGGGAGGGGGGCAGCAGTAGCCTAGAGGTTAGAGAAACACTCCTGTGAGCAGAAGGTCTCCAGACTGAACCTTTGAACCTGCATGGAGAGCTGTGGAGTCTCACTGTGTTCCTCTGACTCTGGATCAGATTCAAGTTCCTCATGATGTTCTGCAGGTAAATGTAGTTCAGTTCAGAGTTGAACTGAATGAGTAAAACTGAATATATATATATATATATACAGCTCTGGAAAAAATTAAGATTGTATTGTATTGTGTTGTTTAAAAATGAATATGAACTTGTTTTCTTTGCGTTATTCGAGGTCTGAAAACACTGCATCTTTTGTGTTATTTTGACCAGTTGTCATTTTCTGCAAATAAATGCTCTGAATGACAATATTTTTATTTGGAATTTGGGAGAAATGTTGTCAGTAGTTTATAGAATCAAATAAAAATGTTCATTTTACTCAAACACATACCTACAAATAGTAAAACCAGAGAAACTGATCATTTTGCAGTGGTCTCTTAATTTTTTCCAGAGCTGTATATATAGGCTATATATCCTTTATTTAACCAGGTAAAAGTCTACAAACAAGAGAACACAGTATCCAGTTAATATGCAATACAAGGTCAAGGACAAAAATCCAGTTATGATGCATTAACAGGTACAATTTCCTAAAACGATTTCAGTGAAAATTTAGGAGCAATCACATTGACCAACAGTACTATTTCTCGATCCTTTAAAATGAACTGAAATTCCCCCAGAGCAATCAGCTCTGACAATTTCAGGTCCTTCTGTACATTATTCCAGGAAGAAGGGGCAGCGTGTTTAAAAGCTTTTTTTTGCCTGATTCTGTTCTAACTCTGGGGACCAAACGTGTAAAAATTTAATGAGAGCACAGGCCGTATTGATTTTGGTTTTTACACATGTATGAACACAGATAAGGAGGAACCAGCCCAAGGAGAGATTTCTATACAAGTCAAATACAGAGATGGACACTCAGCAGCATACAGAGTACAGTGAATGAATGTGAAGACCGAGTCATCACAATACTGGCTCCTGATTGGCCGACAGCAGCGGCTCTCTAATTCAAACGAGGTGAACCTGCTGAGTGGAGGCTTTTCCAGTTCAAATGCTGCAAACTGGATCCTGATTGGACGCATTCTTCAGTGAGGGAGCCAATCAGGAGCGAGTCCAGCTGTGATGCGTTAGACTGAAACTGACTGGAGGAAAAGGATGCATTTCTTAAAATGCATTTTAAATTTAATCACTCAAACTCAAATCTAATTTTGACAAAGTTTACCTTAAAAATATTGAATCATATGTGGATTTGAACAGAGGAAAATTTTAATTCCTATATGGGACCTTTAAGGTTAAAACCTTGCTTTCATCACTCCGTCTGCTTGTAGATCAGTGATCGCTCCGAGAGAGGGAGCCAAGAGAGAGAGAGAGAGAGAGAGAGAGAGGAGAGAGAGAGAGAGAGAGAGAGAGAGAGAGAGAGAGAGAGAGACAGAGAGAGAGAGGGAGAGAGAGAGAGAGAGAGAGAGAGAGAGAGAGAGAGAAGAGAGAGAGAGAGAGAGACAGAGAGACAGAATGAGAGAGAGACAGAGAGAGAGAAGAGAGAGAGGGAGCCAAGAGAGAGAGAGAGAGAGAGAGAGAGAGCGCTTTGCCCCCTCAGTGCCCCCCTTACCTTGATCTACACCCCCTAAACACACACACAATTACACACTCTCCTGCACACCAACACACACTCCACACACATCATGCAAAACTGCACACACACACACACACACACACACACACAGACACTCACCGCCACACTTGGCTAACCCCATTGGCCGCTGTGTGTGTGTGTGTGTGTGTGTGTGTGTGTGTGTGTGTGTGTGTGTGTGACACTCATGCGGGCGACAGCGGCTCTGCGGGTCACACCCCGGACGTCTCGGGTCCAGGTCGGCTCTGGCCGCCCGCCAAACTGTCTCCCTCTCCGGGCCGACCAGCTCCACACACACACACACACACACACACACACACACACACACACACACAGTGTATGTACAGTATTACTCTCTCTCATACATACAGTATTTCTCTCTCATGTATTCCTATATACTCTTTCAATCAAGCACACACATATGTATCCTCTCTCTCTCCTATACACACACACACACACACACACACACACAGTGTTACTTAGTAGTTTCAACTTAAATCAAATTTCATTGTGATTTCAGTATTTTATTACTTGTTTTTGTCTTTTTGTAGATTTGCTCATGTGTAAAAAAAAAAAGCCTGTTCATAATTTCACTCTCATATTTTATACTGAACTTAATCATTTTATTGTATTGTATTTTACCTTAAATTTATTATTTTATTTTATTATCATCGATTTTTATTTTCATTTTACTTCATATTTTATTGAATATTTTACAATTTATTTATTTATTAATTTACTCATGTATTTATTTAGTTATTTATTGTATTTTACCTTAATTTTATTATTTTATTTTATTATCATCGATTTTTATTTTCATTTTATTTCACATTTTATTGAATATTTTGCTATTTATGTATTTATTAATTTACTTATGTATTTATTTATTTATTTATTTATTAATTTACTCATGTATTTATTTATTTATTTATTTATTGCCTGTTTGTTAAGCCCTTTGTAACTTCTATTTTGAAAAGTGCCAAAAGAATAAAATGTATTATTAACTTTCTAATATTTGCTGTCTGTTTCCAGTCAGGCAGCTGAAACAGTCAACCGTCCTGCACTTCACTTCAGATGAAACACTAAAATAAAACTTTATTTAAAGTTGTAATAAGTTGGGTTTTTTTTGTTTTTTTTACAGTCATGTGGTTTTGTATTCTATGACTGTGCAGATGTATATATGATCTTTCTTTTTACATTTACACCATTTTTTTTTACAACTGAGTAACTTTAGTCATCAAAACTAAACACACAAAACTATATCATCTCTCTCTCTCTCTCTCTCTGTCTCTCTCTCTCTCTCTCTCTCTCTCTCTCTCTCTCTCACACACACACACCACACACACACACACACACTTGCATATGCATGACTGAGCAGTAAGTTGGCTGTCTGGGAAGTTAGATACAGATAAACAGCCGGTCAGTCAGTCAGTAAACCAGTCAGTCAGTCATTAAGACATTCCTCTGCAGGTTCCAGCAGTCAGTCAGCTCTCCTTCTCTGTTCTTCCACAGCTGCACTCCAATGTGTGTGTGTGTGTGTGTGTGTGTGTGTGTCTGGCAGAGAGTGTCCACTGTGTGTTCAGTCTTGGCGGAGGAGAGCCGAGTCCGGTCCGGACCGATCGAACCGGCCCCAGGAACCGGAGCTGCTCTCTGATTGGCTGACAAACAGAAAATGGAAAAAAAACTACAACTCCACTCTCCAGATGATGCTGAGGGTGAAGAAGCAGATCAGAGCCTGAGGTGAGACTCGTCTGTTGTCACTTCATTCCAGCCACAGACAAGGTTTTTCTGGACTTTGTCATTTTTCTACAACAAACTAACGATCCAGATGTTGAGCTGTCTCCTCTCTGCTCCAGCTGTGGCTTCTCCTCTGTTGCAGCCCCGGCTTCTTATTGGTCGAGTTTATATCGATTGCAGAAGTAATGTGTGACACATGATGCATTGTTGGTGTGACGACAGCAGACTCTTCTGTTTCTGTGATTTTTGGAGACTGAGTACACAGCATCAGAATCAGAATCATTTATTTTCTCCAGGTACATTTTCACTTACTGGGAATTTGACCTGGTGAGGTTGGTGCAGTGCGACATACAGACATTTAGGCCACATCCACACTAATATGTTTTCCTTTTAAAACTTTAACTTTTGCTACGTTTACGCCTTGCGTCCGCACTGCTCCGGTGTTTTCAGACCCCTAAAACTGAGACTTTTGAAAACGTTGCTGACCCCGTTTTAGTTCCAAACCTCTGGGATTGCGTTTCAGTCCGGACGGGCAGAAACAGAGACTTTGGAAACGATGACACAGACGCCCACGTTTGCTTCCTGATTGGATCTTATCAGTCACGACGTGTCCTTCCCTGATTCGTCACGCCCCCTTCATCACGTGACCCTTTTCCAGAAGAAAACAAACGACATCAGTCTTGACTACCAGTGGTTAATTCAACATGCAAAACCGCCTTGACTGCCTTATACTTACTTGTTACTTTCAGTATCAGTTCCGCCTCGTCGTCGGTCCAAGTAAAGAAATCTCTGGTTGTATTTTTCTCCATTGCTGTTCTTCCTCTGTAGTATTTTCTGCAACTAAGCAACCAACCACAGAGCAGACAATCTGCTATCCTGTTTACACCGGCACGAGCATGCCCAGTGTACGTGAACGGTCATGTGATATGCGTTTTCAGACGTGTTAGTATGGACGGAGATTATTTCTGGATGTGGCCTTAGACAGACAAACAAGCAGCAATCAAGCTTTACAAATTTAATTTAAATATCAAACGTCAAAGTAGAAAGTAAGAAGAGAATCCTCCAGTAACATTACAGTGTTAACAGTGACTGTGCAGCTGTGAGCAAACAGCCAGCCGCAGCAATAACAGTCTAAATGAAGTAGATTTTCACATTTTTGTCACATATTCAGAGTTCTCTAACTCTTAGCAGGGAACAGTCCTAGGAAGTTTTCACTGGTAGATTTTTGATAATTACTTTACAGACTTTGTCCTGAAAACTAATCCTAAGCAGAGGGTTGAAGGTGAACCGGCTTGTTGAGACGGTTTCTGCAGCGGAGTGAAAAACACTTTGTCTGTCGTCTGTTAGAAGATACCTGTTTGCATACCCTGTGGGGAATGGACACTCATCACTCATCATCTGGGTGTCATGACCTTTGATCCCTGGTGTGTCCTCACTATTGGCTGCTTGTGCTGGTGGTGATTTATGGAGGAACTGAATCGTTGCACCCGGTTCTTCTGGGTCAGAGGGAAAAAACTAAACTCTGAAATGGAAATGCTCGACCTCAGCTTGTTTGAAAGTTTTGTAGTGATCAAAACACTGTTGGTATGTAGAGTATATGAGTGTGTGTGTGTGTGCGTGGTGTGTGTGTGTGTGTGTGGTGTGTGTGTGTGTGTGTGTGTGTGTGTGATCGTCATCCCTCCCTCCCTCCCTCCCTCCACCTGGCATTGCTAATGGGGATTAACTGAGTTTTGAGATTAACCTGCTAAACAAGAAAACCCTTGAGGTGTTACCAAGTGTGTGTGTGTGTGTGTGTGTGTGTACATGTGTGTACATATCTATGTGTGTCTGGATGTGTGTAACTACAGCATGTAAGCGTGTGTTCATGTGTGTGTGTGTGGACCCATGTCTGCATGTGAATATATGAATCTATGAACATATGAATCTGTGCCTACATATTGATGTGTGTGTGAATTGATACATACTGTTCATGTTTGCATGTGCTTGTGTGTGTGTGTGTGTGTGTGTGTGTGTGTGTGTGAGGAGTTAGTCTGGCTGCGGTCCAACAGGGGGCAGCAGATTCCCCCGGACCGACCGTCCCGTCTGAAACACTCTGGACTGTCAGGTGCTTTAATGTTGGTGAAGGTAGGAGGAGACGACAGCCGGACGTCCCGGAAAGAAACGAAAAACGATTGAAAGTGTTTTTTTTGGGTTTTTTTTGGCTAGTTCAAGGTCTTCGAAAGATTAGAAAATGCAAAAAAAAAAAAAAAGAATCGTGAGAAAGTTTGGGAAGAGTCTGGAAATTTAACTGGCATATGAGAGAGAGAGAGAGAGAGAGACAGGGGGACAGAGAGAGAGAGGGAGAGGGAGAGAAGGAGAGGGAGAGAGACAGAGAGAGGGAGAGGGAGAAGGAGAGGGAGAGAGAGACAGAGAGACAGAGAGAGACAGAGAGAGAGGGAGAGGGAGAGAAAGAGAGACGGGGGACAGAGAGAGAGAAGGAGAGGGAGAGAGAGACAGAGAGACACACACACACACACACTCTGTACCTTAATGCTTTGGCAACTTTCTAAACTTTCATGGCAATAAAGCCTATTTAATTGAATTGAATTGAATTGAATTGACAGAGAGACATAGAGAGAGAGGGAGAAGGAGAGGGAGAGAGAGAGAAAGAAAGAGAGGCAGTGAGAAAGTGAGAGAGACAGAGAAGTACACAATATTGTGAAGCATTTCCATAGGTTAATACGCAGGTTAACACACTGGAATAATGCCATTTTAAAGTCAAGTGTTAGCAAAACAAAAACAAAAAAAAGGCAAAGCAATAGGAGTGAAAGCAGCAGTTCACAGAAAATTAATATTTCTGTACCGGCGGTGAAATGGTGAAAGCATATGGCTATTTGGCAACAACATACATGTTATATACATACATGTTATACATGTTATAACATTGAGTTGGCAACCCTACGTGAAATAGTTGTTAAAACGTGAGAACGTGTGGATGGGCGGCATTTATAGTTTTGCCCAGGGCGCCTGATTGGCACACACCGGCACTGAGTGACTCCCTCAGTTTTTCCTCTCAAAAGGAAATCAATTTAGATGAGATCTTGCAGGATTCCTTGAAGGATTCTTTGAAGGAGCCTAGAGTCTTTCCAGTGGTCTTACCCCCACTATAGGCCCCACAGCCCCTATAGGACTTGTAAATGTTGTAGAACAATACACAGATCAGCTAAACAATTACAATTATAAACTTCAGGAAATCCTTCAATTCTCAGTCCAGGTTTGAGGAGTGGATATAAGCTATAGATTTAAAAACTCAACACAGGTTCAGACTTGTAACAGGATTCCAGCAGATGATCCTGCAGTCTCTCCACTGTGTGTCAAAATATTGTCCCGTCTTCCTCTCCCTCCTCTCTCGGGCCGCGGCTCGTCCAGGCGGGTGGAGGTGAGATTACCAGCAGGAGCAGCAGTGTAATCGTATTGTTGAATCGAAGATCCCTTTACCCCTTCCCCCCCCCCCAGTCTAGGTGTCGCTGATTACAAATCTCATTTTGGAAACCGAAACTCTATCTTTGCTCTTGACCTTGTTGCACTGGATGATGATGTTTGTGTCATGGATTACATCTGTAAAGTGAGGATTTAATCTGCAGCTTTGACGACTCCCCGTGTGTTGAGTTTTTAAATTTATAGCCTATATGTATATTCATCATACAGTGCATGTTCCCAGAATGCCTTGCTGTTTTTTCTGTAGCCGTTGTTTTTCGGGCTGCTGGGTGTCGGGAAGAGGTTTCTGGGAGAGCTGAACCTCCTGTTGGTTCCTTCTGGAGGAAGTTGAGAGTTTAAAGGATAAATTCTGTGATTTTGTTCTGTATAATTTGTCTCTTATGTACCTGTAGTACTTGGACCCACAGACAGTATTGTCTGAATTGGGAAACTTTCAGCTGCAGTGTGAACGGTACGGAAGCGTAATGCATTCACTTGAGAAAAAAAAAATTTGCCGTTTTTCTGAATTAACAAGAAAAGTTTTCATGAAAAAAAAATTCTGCTCTGTTTTTCTGAATTAACGACATACCTCAAAATCTTGCGAGAAGCTCTCACCTGCATGGAGTATCCTACAGTTGCAATACCATCTATATTACTTAAAGACACGAGTATCTCCCAATGTTTCAAACCAAAAGCAAAATAAAACTGGATTAAACTAAACAGGCGGGACATGTTTGCTTCCATGAAATCGAGCTCTCAAGTAGGAATGAGAGCTTCTCTTGGGATTTTGAGATATCTCGTTAATTCAGAAAAACAGAGCAGATTTTTTTTTTCTCAAGTGAATGCATTACGCTTCCGTATGAACGGAGCCTAACTGACCAGACAAAAATTACCAGCATTTGTTTTTTCGATTTTTGAGTTCGTTTTGAAATAATATAATCTCTAGCAGGAATCATGCGCTCAATGGTCATGTGACTAAACACATAAATGAGCCTGAAAACTTTCAATTTGAGAAAGAAAAACATCAAAATTGGAGCAGCAATATCCACAGATTGCCTTGTGGTCTGCAGCTGTTATAAAATTAGACTTAATGTTTGTCTCTGGAAAATAAATCATAGTCTATACATGCAATGCAGTAAGAAACAACTGCTGTCGGACAAAAACCATGTATCTCCAAAAAACAATTCTACAGTGTGGTTTTAAAATTCACTCAACACATAAACGACCACGGAAACTTGAATTGTCGTCTACATGCTGTATGTTATAGTACATGGACTACTGCAGTGATTCTCAACCATTTTCATATCAAGGACCCTAATTTAGTCCACATTAGAGCCACAGACCTCTATTTGATGAGATTTTGTCTCTCAGACCCAAATCTGAGAATATTTTTATTGTCAGATATGATTTTGTCCAGAACTCCATGACTGTCTGTATTGTAGGTAGAGAGATAACAGAGAAACTATGATCAAAACAGTCATTCTTCTACATTCTCTAATTGTGTTAACTTCTTGTAAATGAAATAATGCTGAAGTTTAATAATTCATCAGTTTGCTGGGGACCCCCTGGAACCCCCTCGAGGACCCCTGGTGGTCCCCGGACCCCACGTTGAGAACCACTGGTCTACTCCATGTCTGTGAAACAGCACAGACTCTTTGCGACTGGCTGTGTTGGTAAATCACATCCCACAGATCCAGCAGAGGAACACTAACACCACTAACACACTAATACACAGCATCTTCTGCTCCATTTGTTGTCTGGATTATCATAATGAGAAAAGACTTAATCCATCGCTGTGGAGCAACAGAGTCTGCAGGTGACTGCACTGCAGGTATCACACCTACTGGATCAGTCTAGAGACACAGGAATATTTGTTCCACCTGCTGTCTGCTGCTGTGACCTCTGACCTCTGACTGCTTCCTTTTGGTTGCTTGTAATGTTGGTGATCTACGGACTGAAGCTTATTCTACTGTTGCTGTGTTTACAGTGAGCCTTTTATTCTACTACTAATCAGAATAGCAGCCCAATCAGAATAAAAATGTCTAATAATAATAATAACTAGAAGGGCACTCGGAGAGCACAGACCTCCGCCAAGGTTCATGCTGTTATTGCTTGTTCGTGGGTCGGATCCGGATCCGCTCCAAAATTTAATGTGTTCTTCCTTGGCCCATGCTACACCCTTCCACCAAGTTTCATGAAAATCGGGCCAGTAGTTTTTCCGTAATCCTGCTAACAGACAAACAAACAGACAAACAAACAAACGACACTAAACATAACCTCCTTGGCAGAGGTAATAATAATATTTATTTACAGAGCACTTTTCAAAATCCAAGTTACAAAGTGCTTCACAAAGGCAGCAAAATAAAACAGACAAGTCATAAAATCATCAGGTTTTAAAAGAAAACAGATAAAAACAATTTGGTGTATAAAAACCAATAGGCTACAGTGTAGGAAAAGATAAGAATAGGAAAAGAAAAATATTTTTTAAAGGAAATAAAAGACAGTTCAAAGGAAATTAAAACTCAAGTAAAATCAGGAAATAATATAAACACCAATACCGCCCTTTCCGAATGAAATTTCATTCTGATTGAGAGGGCTGGTGAAACCCGTTTAGATGGATAAAATATGGATAAAATATCATCATGTAAACACTCATTCTGATCACTTTCTTTGGTTGGAATATCTAAACTCATTCTGCACACGTCATTCTGCACCCGTTTGACGTAAGTAACATGAGTGATGTTTACTTTTTTCCGGGAGAATTTGAATGGGCGCGGCCCTCAGGCTCGATGTAGGGGGCGTCGCCCGTTTTTCTATCAGGAGCTGCCAGTTTCAGCGGGAGTCATTCCTATGTTCCCAGGGTCCTATGTTCCCCAGTTCTAGGGTTAGGGTTAGGGTTAGTGGGGTTAGGGTTAGAGACCTTCAAAATTGTTAGGGTTAGAGACCTTCAAAATTGTTAGGGTTAGAGACCTTCAAAATTGTTAGGGTTAGAGACCTTCAAAATTGTTAGGGTTAGAGACCTTCAAAATTGTTAGGGTTAGGGTTAGTGGCCTTCAAAATCAAATAAAATGATAACCATTGGTTTTGTTGTGTTTACATAGCTGTTTTGAAGCCTTGTTCCAATAAAAAAAAACTGGATAATATTTATGAAATATTTTAACTTGAAACGGGTCAAATTTGACCCAAACACAATAGGAGGGTTAATGTGTGTTAACAGAATATTGAACTGGGGAACATAGGACCATGGGAACATAGGACCTTGGGAACTTAGGGCCCTGGGAACATAGGACCTTGGGAACGTAGGACCTTGGGAACGTAGGACCTTGGGAACGTAGGACCCTGGGAACGTAGGACCCTGGGAACGTAGGACC
The DNA here is from genome assembly GCF_046629955.1 of Centroberyx affinis. NCBI lineage: Eukaryota > Metazoa > Chordata > Actinopteri > Beryciformes > Berycidae > Centroberyx > Centroberyx affinis. The sequence goes on along the minus strand of NW_027282935.1, from coordinate 67,092 downwards.
TTGGGAACGTAGGACCCTAGGAACATAGGACCTTGGGAACTTAGGACCCTGGGGACATAGGACCTTTGGAACGTAGGACCTTGGGAACGTAGGACCCTAGGAACATAGGACCCTGGGAACATAGGACCTTGGGAACTAAGACCCTGGGGACATAGGACCCTGGGAACATAGGACCTTGGGAACTTAGGACCCTGGGGACATAGGACCCTAGGAACATAGGACCCTGGGAACATAGGACCCTGGGAACATAGGACCCTGGGAACATAGATAGGCTCCCATTTCAGCGTATGCCGGTGGCAACAGTAGACCCAATCACTGCGGTGCAAAACAAAACGTTTGTTGCTGACACTTTTGGAGTCCTATGTTCTGATAAAACTGTTGCTTCAGCAGAAAGACGCAGCTCCATCTTTTAAAACTTAAGCCATGTTAGACTGCTGGATTCAGTGTTTTGTCATGTCAGAAACTTTTATTCTGATTCCAGACTGTGGAGCACGTCAACTCACTTTTCATTCAGAATAAAAAAAAAGGCAGATAAATGTAAATGATTTTGTGTAAATGTAAATGTAAAAATATTTTACTCCTACTGTACCTTTTGTTCCGGTAATGTTGCCCTGTCAAGTTGCCCAAAAAGTTGCCCGGTGCTTCACAACCTTTAATGTGACAAAACTTAAGCACTTAACCAAAACATTTTAACTCCTATCTTGAGAATTTATGTTAAGTTATGTTCAGGGCCTCGTTCAAAGCTTGCACCGTTTTGCTCCGGTGCAAAATGTTTTCCAGGTCTCACTGCCAACGGTGTGAAACGTTTTCCGACGGCTTCTGAGGTACGTTCCATCCAGTTTGTGATGATTCTGCATTTTCATTGGCTGATGAACAAACGGCTGTCATGCGGATCCGTGATTGGCTCGGAGAATTCTTCGAAGAGGACGCACAGAATCACCTTCTCAGCCAAAACCCATAACAAACACTTTGCAACAGGAAGTTCAATGCACTACTGTTTTCTTTTGAAACCTCCTGTTTGCTGTGTTGGGCTGTTGAACGCACCCCAGGTTTACAAACCCAGAGCAAACCGCTGCTTTGTGACGGTCAGACCTCAGCCGGTCTGTTTAGAGAGTAACGACCAACAGTTATGAGGAACATTTTGTCAGAGAGGAAGAAGTAATAACATTACATTATTATCAGAAGTTATAACTTCTAAAATTACTTTATTATTGTAAGTAATAACATTACAATCTCTGCTTTTGTGTCCCTCGTAACCTTGGTAACCACCTGTCAAAAATGTCATGACAGGCCACTATAGAGACAGAAAGTCTGTTTCTCAAAGTATTTCCCTCCTTCCCAAGATCCTGCTACAAAAAGAAAACACCATCATCTCTCTCTCTCTCTCTCTCTCTCTCTCTCTCTCTCTCTCTCTCTCTCTCTCAAATTCAAATTCAAATATGCTTTATTAGCATTACAGGAAAGAAACTAAAGCAATACAGTACATCAGTTATGGATCAACATTTTCACATTAAAATCCCTTCCCCCTTGTATCAGTGGGAAGGGATTTTAATGTGAAAATGTTTATTTTCTCATAAAATTTTCTCATTCTCTCTCTGTCTGTCTCTCTCTCCCTCTCCCCCTCGCTCTCTCTCTCCCTCTCTCTCTCTCTCTCTCCCTCTCTCTCTCTCTCTCCCTCTCTCTCTCTCTCTCTCGTACATCCGCACCTTCTCACGTAAGGAGAGGCTTACACTACAAGATTTAGCACCAAAAAAAACCTCAGAGACTTTCGTACATAAAGTTTGTTTCTCATATTTGTTTCTCTTTCCCAGGATCCTCATACAAAAAAAAAAAAAAAGTCACAAAGCGCTCAGAGAGTCAGAGATAATGATTAAAATGTAATGTAAATATAATGTGAAATGGACTGGACATGTATGTATGTATGAACAGACATGACCCATCAACTCATACAGCGATATCCAGATTATCGTAAGCAAGGTGAAGCGCATTATGGGATTCGTGTTCCTAATGTGGGGAAACATGACATGTACAGTTTGTATACAGAGTCATATGTAATGTTGAGTTTATTCATACTGTATCGAGGAATTGAAGCGTATTCTACTGTTGCTCTCACTGTGAGTCGCTCTGGATGAAAAGCGTCCGCTAAATAAGTAATAATGTGTGTCACTGCCGGAATGACTGATGTTTATATTGTATAGCGTGTGAAACCAGATTTAATCCATGTGTGTTTGAGGATTATGATTAAGAATCTGACGCTGACCAACGGCTTCAAATGACATCCGAGAGAAGACGAGGATCCAGTTCACTGTGTTTCTTTATTGTCCCGGGACGTCAGGTCAGCTCAGGTCAGGTTTATTTCTATATAGCTTTACAGAGGACAAACCTACCTGAGTCTAACTAATCCATATTCACAAAACAAAATGGTGGAAGTGGAGTCTAGCAACCAAATAAAACCCAAGGAAACAAAACAAAGCACAAGACTCAAAATAACATGTTGGAAGACAGAAAGAGCCGACCAAACCTAAAGCACTTTGTAACTCTATACTCTATGTGCTATATATATAGTTTATTAGTTAATGCTTAGTAAACATTAACTACTGCTTATTATGCATTAACTAACCCTTAATTAACATTTAAATAATGTGTCTGGTAATCATTTACTAATGGTGTTCATGTTAACTAAGGTATTAATTTATACATTATTTAATAGTCATCTTTATAAACTATTAAATAATATATAAATTAATACCTTAGTTAACATGAACACCATTAGTAAATTACACATTAAATTACACATTAGTTAACTGTTAATTAAGGGTTATTAAGCATTAACTAACCCTTAACTTAGTGTACCCTTATTGTAAAGTGTTACCGTTATTAATATTATTCTTATTCTTATTCTTATTCTTTTTCTTCTTATTGTAGTTGTTGTTGTTGTTATCTAGTGGGGGAAGTTTGGTTCACTGTATAAAAACAAACACCAAAAAACCATGACACCATAAACCATACGGACCAGCATGAGTTGATAAGACCAGACAGGGAGTCGATAGTTCAATAGAGTGCAATAGAAAGTCACTCATCAGTGAATAATATAAAGTTACTGTACAGGCTCATAGCAACTGATAATGTAATAACTGCTGGATAATGTAATAACTTGTCAAAATAAATGACCCAATAAATGAGTTGAAATGTAATAAAACCCATCAACACCACATTACATTACATTAACTGCCAATTGTTACTTAAGGGGCGTGACGTGTTTCTAACTGATGATTTAAAACACAAAATATAAAACAATATTGATTAATAATGTACTATCTTGTAAGAATAAGAAGAATGTCACCACTTCTAAGTTATTAGCTAAATGACTATTTAGTAGATTAATGAGTTATTAGCTACATTATTACATTAGTAGACAAACAAATCTAACCACAGTGGGGATAAATGAGTTTCTGTTCTTTTCCTCTTTAGTTACTTTGCTCTCTGTAAAGTCCATGGACTTGTTATGTAGATTATCATTGTATTGTAGATTAGATGTCAGATTTTTTTTCAGTGACGAGGATTAAACCAAGTGGATTGAGGTGTGGATTAAGACTAATCTGATCACCAAGTACAATAAATGTACAGGAGCTAGTCTTGATGACACACTACAGCACAACACATGACCTATACATTTATAAACGGCCTTCAGGTGATGTCACCCCCCTCTGGCGGCCATCTTGGAGGTCCTCAGCTCTGTGAACAGCTGACTGTGTTTCTGTCGTCTCAACAGAATTGAACAGACGGTTAATTTCTGTCTGTTTCTGACTGAACTGATCATTTCATCACTGATCCATCTGATTGATTTAGTGTTTAGATAATTTCAGCTTGTTAGCTAGCTAACCATAGCATCTGGTCAGCTAACCATCACTGTCTTGTTGTTAACACATCTGATTAGCACACTAGCTAACATATCTAGTAGTAGCTAGCGTTAGCGTGTTGACATTAACATCAGTGTGTTTGCTGGCTAGTTAGCTAGCTAACAGTTTGTTCAGGTTAACTGAGCTGACTCTTCTCAAGCTCCAACTCTTCATGTTTTGGAGTAGAGACTAGGGCTAAAGACAAGACAGTTTACTGTGTCACAGTAACCTACATTTGGAAACAAATCCACCTTATCACACTATTCACTTTTACTGAGAACGTTACTGAATGGATCTACAGCCACACCACAACAAGCTGACTCAGCTGCTCTCTGCTGACAGCTGCTTCAGACACATTTACACTTTATTAACTAACACACAGTTCTACAGTGTTCCTCCATCATGGAGACGCACCTGGTTGGTAGATTTGTGATGCAAATACAAAGCCTTTATACAATATGTAATTCAGATTGAGTGCCAGGTTTTCCTAACATGCCTCTGATATTGCTTGTCATCTTTCCTTACAGTAGCTAATCTAAAGCCTTATAGTTCGTCCATTTGGGTTTCCATCATTTTCCATTCTGCATTTTAGGTATTTAGCTGATGCTCTTATCTATAGTGATTTACAATGAGTTCAACAGTAGAATAAGCTTCAATTCCTAGATCACCAATATTATTAGCAAGTAATAATAAGTAGGTCAAATGGTCACAGTGCCATGACAATTTATTGAACAAATATTCCTGGGATCCCAGACTGATCATGGATAAGACCCAGTAGAAAAGGTTTTTCTGTTGTCTATCTTTTTTTTTTTTTTTTTTTTTTTGTTTCTTTCATTGAAGAAAAATGTATTTAAAATATGCACTACACTCACATACACACAAAGGCAGACATGATCACATATTTACAGATTTAACACACATCAATGGCTAAAGAAATAAGAACCGGGAGGTAAATTGTCCCGTCGAGATGCTCTTGAGCAAGGCACTCACACCCCTGACCCCTCCTGCTGGAGCCGCTCGGCCCGGCGGACACACCCAGGACCAGAGCTCACAGCTGTTCGTCCGTCCGTCCGTTAAGTCGTTCCCCCTTCCCGTCCCGTCCCGTCCCGACTCTGTGTGTTCAGCATCAGCAGAAGATACGTTTTTATTTTCTGGTGTCAGGAGGTCGGTCGAAATCCCGTCTTCTCCCGCTGCGCAGGATTAACGGACGCTAAATATTATAGCGCGGGTCTGTTTGTGTGTGTGTTGGTGAAGCAGTATCCATGTAGTTGACAGTTTGGAGGCCGATAAGATGGAAAATCTCATTGCATTATATGTGAGTGTGTGTGTGTGTGTCTGTGTGTGTGTGTGTGTGTGTGTCGTAGTTTCGATTTGTAGCCGAGCAAGGTGTGTGTTTGCGTGTGTGTGTGTCCATCTGCGTCCATCCATCAGAGTGTGTGTGTGTGTATGCGTGTGTGTGTTAATATATAATTTCAAATCGTAAATTTGTCAATTGTAGTTTATTTGTTACAATGATAGAGCATCAAGTATCGTTTAATTGGTAATAATTATTTATTTATTGAGTAAAGTATTTAGAAAGGAACTTGAATCCAGTGTGTGGATAATCTCTGTTTTTTGAATAATGGTTTGTTGACTGCAGCAGCTCCAGCAGAGCAGCAGCAGACTGGTTGTACTGGGCAGCTCCCAGTCTGGAGGTGTGTGTCTGTATGAATGTGAAGCTGGAGGACAACATGGAGCTCAGCAAACCAAACTCTCCCTGGAGAAATAAAGGTTAAAAAAAATATGAATTCAGAACCTTCTCTGGATCAGTGTGTTTCTCAGCAGTGGCATCCTGCAGAAAACTGAATTGAAAATCAAAAGTGAATCCAGATTTTTACTCTCCTCTACATGCAGGGGGCGACATGAGGAGGAGGAATGGAGGTGGATCCTGTCTGGTGGTAAAAATCCTTGGTAACTAAAGGTTTTTATACAGTCTGATATTCTGTGTTTTCACATCAGCTACAAACACATATGATTTTGAAGAGTCTGACTTGTAAATGGAAAAGAATTAAGCTTTGAAGACAAATTTTGACCCATCATAATGCAGATGTTTAGCTTTTACAACCTCAAAATCCACGTCAAACTCATTCTACCTCATGCTGTCAGCTGTTGGATCAAAATATCAGACAATGAAGAAGAAAATCAATCCAAAACATAGTGGGGCGACAGTGTTTCAACAGGGGGCGCCATGCTACAGTTATGGATTGGGCTTTAAAGGAAAAAGTAGTTTTCCTGCTCCCCCTTCCACCTTGTTCAATTTAAACAAATCCTCCACTGTGTCCATACCTGATTAAATGTTTTCCAAGTAATAATCTGTGACATTTTCATATAAATATACGTCTGTTCTGTTGCTCTCTGTTGAACACAAAAGGGATTCAGCCTTTACCTAATTGTTGATAGCAGTTAATTGGTTCTTCCTCTGGTCCAGAAGGAGAAAAATACAATCATACAGGAGTGGAATACAATAAAAAAGTAATAAAATACTCAACAAGTACTGTTACTATGTTGAAATTTTGCAGAAATAAAATGACTGTTGTAAAGAGAAACTCCCAACTTCACCAACACAAGTTCCAAGCTCCGCCCACACTGTTTGATTGACAGGTGATCTGTGGGAAGAGCGGTGCAGAAACACCACAGCAGTGAGGCTGAGGGACAAAGATGGAGAAATAAAACTGATTACCACTTTAATCTTTATTTAACCAGGTAATCCCTCTGAGATCAGGATGAGAAAACACTTCTCCAACAGCGAGTTTCAGTCTGACAGATAATCTGATAAATATTTATCCTTCTTGTTTTCTCCTGTGTGTTATTCTGGTCAGAGTTGATAGAAAGCAGAAGGGTCTTATTGAATTTAAATTATGTTTTGTGTGTTCTGGATGGCGGGTGTATAGTTCTATGCGCTTGAGCAAAACATTATTTTATTCCCTGAAATTTAAAAAATATGAAATGTATTTTATGGTGAAATATTTAGAATGAGGTAAAAAAAAGTCAAACACATATTCCGCACTCTGCCAAAAATGTGTTGGATAAAAATCAAGCCAAAATAATAAATTTATTAACACAAATGTATTGTGACAAACTTATGGGTTCGTGTGCATTAATAAAAAAACAAAAAAGTAAGAACTGAGCATTCATGATAACAGAAACCTAATGAAGCAGCAATGTGAAACACATTGTGTGCTCTAAATGGTTTTACTTGCTATATGAAAAATTAAAAGGATAAATAATTGAAACAAGTTGGTCTATGAGTGATTAAATATTTGTCAATCCTAGTTTTTAGTTTAAAAAAAAAAAAATCACATTAAAAAACAATTCACATTAATGTTTTGAAAACACCATTATCCTTCTGATTTGTCTTTTTCACTGTGACCCAGTGAAAACCCAAACATAAAAACCTGCTGGTATATATAATACAATATATGATATCGACACATTATATGCTTTATAAATATATCCTAACCCTAAGGAAAAATACACTGCTAGTACCCAATGGACAGTTGATCTGCAATTAAAAAAAAAAAAAAAAGATTCAAAAATGTTAAATTAAATTAAATTAAATTAAATTAATTGTAGGCCTTGAATTTGGTTGTTAAATTCTGTTAAACTTATTTCATTTCCTAGATAACAACATAAACTACATAAAATATCATAAAATAGAAAATTAAAAACACAGTTTCTTACAATACAAAAATTCCATAAAAATTAACAGAATTGTTATTTTTGAATGGTGGCAATCCTCCCCGAAATGAGTAAACAAAAAGGAAAAATTTGATGTCAGTCGTACCATATTTTCTTGTTCCCATTCCATTGTTTTTCATGGATTGTTCTGTCAGTTAGACTGTAGCACTCTTGGCAAAGCACCAAAACCAGTCTACTAAGACTATTCACTGTTATTGAATTTGATACAATATCAATTGCTTAACATTCAACATTTGTATCTAGCTGTTTTAAGTATTTTATTTTTTAATTCTGTGAGTAAAAATATGGGTCAAATCTGGGTGAGCTGAGCAGAACTGAGAAGACAAAACACTTCACTGTGGTTCCTTTAAGTAGCAGCAAACACAATAGTAGCAGCAGCAGCAGTAGTAATAGTAGTAGTAGTAGAAGTAATAGTAGTAGTAGTAGTAGTAATAGTAGTAGTAGTAGTAGTAATAGTAGTAGTAGCAGCAGTCGTAATAGTAGTAGTAGTAATTAGGCTGATGGGTGGGAATAGTCTAGGTGGCTATATTGTGATCCTGTATACACTCTGGATGCACTCCCATAATACTTTAATTAACTCTAATAATAGCTGCTCTGCAAATCTACATCCTGCTGCTGTTGTTTTTGGTGTTTTTCATGTTTCTCACTTGAACTGAAGGTTTCCATGATTTTTTTGTGTGTTAACTGAGTTCCATCCATCGCCCTCAGCCCTCGAAACCTGTTACAACCGACGCTGTGTAAGTTCAAAAATACACTGCAGGCATCAACGAGAACAGAAACATTAATTTCTTCATTTGTGAGGAAATGACTTTGGGTTTGGACAACAGCGATTCAACCTTTGATTCGATGCATCTCCAGCCACACATTTCCAGTCGCACCTGAACAGAGTAAACATCCAGCTGCAGGCTCTTTTGTAATGAAACGCACCACTAACAGAGACATTAATCCCTCCAAGAACAACACAGAGGGAAAATCCGCCGTATTAATACACCAAACAAATACTTGGAAAGAGAGCGATCGTGTCAACAAATCATAATCCTGAACATCCCTGAAACCAGTTCAGAGGGTTCAGGTTCTGCTTTTAAGGCAACAAATCAGCAAACAGGTTTAGGTAGAAAGCAGGCGTCTGTCGGCTACAGTGACCTACCTCTTGCGGTGTTACCATGGCAATGCACGGTCGCTCACATCACCAGCCACAGCAGCCATTTTGTGTCAGGAATCATCTTTATATCTGCTGCTAAGACCAAAACTAAAACTCACACTTCCCCAAGACTGGAACCCGTCTGCTCCTGTAACGCTCCCCACCTCCACCGCCGCCTGGGAGGGAATGAGGAGAGGAGCGCACCTGACCAAAAACACACCCTGGGAGTGTGTGTGTGTGTGTGTGTGTGTGTGTGTTTGGGGTTTCCTTCCTTTCCCCTCGCACCCCGACAGGCTTCTTTTCTTTTCTTCTCTTTTCTTTTCTTTTTTTTTTAAACCAACTGTTCCCAACAGCTTCCACACACCCGTTGACCCCTCTGTTGACGCCACAACAGCGGCCATCTTGTTTCTTCAGACAGTACAGTGTAATGGACGCGGGGGGTGATGGGAGGGGGGGGGGGGGGTGAAAGCGTTGCCTATTGTTTGAGTGTGTTCTGATTTGATGAATTGACCGTTGGTGGTCAGAGCTTCGCTGGTCATTAACGGCTGGTCAGGCTGGACACTCTGGCTCCACGCCAGACTCGCGTGTGTGTGTGTGTGGGTGTGTGTGTGTGTGTGTGTATGGGGGGGGGGGGTTGGGTTGGTGGGTGGGGCTGGGGTGTGTTTGTGTGTGCTTTTTTTTTTTCATTTTTTTGCAGGGATTTGCCATCAATCAGTGGTGTGTGTGTGTGTGTGTGTGCACATGCATGTGGGTGTGCACGTGGGCATGCGAGTGGGAGTGTGTGTGTGTGTGTGTGTGTGTGTGTGTGTGTGTGTTCATGCATGACTGTGTGTTTTCATGTGTGTGAAGGGGATGTGTGGAGTTCAGTGTGTTGTAAATTGTGTACGCTCCAGCATGAGTTTGCGTGTGTGCACGTGCATGTGTTTGTGCACGTGCATGTGTTTGTGCACGTGTTTGTGTGTGTCTTTGCTCACGTGTGTGTATGTATGTTGTGTGTGTTGTGTATGACTGTGTGTGTATCTCAGTGAACCACAGTGAAGTCACAGTGAAACACAGAACACAGACAGTAACACAAAGCAAAGTTTCACAAAATGTGGAAAAGTATCCTTGCTGGATGAGATAGACACTATCTGAAAGATGTGACATGGACTCTTAGAAGATGAAAAAGTTAAAATAGTATTTGGGTATTGCATGGTGCAAAAACATAACAATAGTCGTAGTAGTAGAAGTAGTAGCAGCAGTAGTAATTGTAGTAGTAGTTGTACTTGTAGTAATAATAGTAGTAATAGCAGTAGTAGTAGAAGGACAGGGGAAAAGAAAATGAAAGAAAAACATATGGGTTCACTCACAATGTGCATCTAAAAGTGGGAGTATTTGTTGTATTTGTTGTGTTTTTTTTATCTTTCTATTTCACTTGATTTTAACTGCACTAGTTTACTTTTTAAGTCTTTTATCTTTTGTATCTCTTGTCTGTACTTTTGCACTTTTTAATTGTAAATCTTTTACCTTTACTGTATTTCTATTACTCAGTAAAGCACTTTGAATTGCCCCAGTGTATGAAATGTGCTGTGCAAATAAAGCTGCCTTGCCTTGCCTAGTAGTAGTAGTAGCATTAGTAGTAGTACTAGTAGCAGCAGTAGTAATACTAGTACTAGTAGTAGTATTTCCAGTAGCAGTAGTATTCTTAGCTCAGTGTTAGTCAGTCTGTCTGTTTTGCCCCAGAGGATTCATCTGTTATTTCTTGGCCCGCATTTCTTCTTCTGTTTAGATAAGACATGCTGTGTGTCATGCTCGCTTCTGTGTGTGTGTGTGTGTGTGTGTGTGTGTGTGTGTGTGTGTGTGTGTGTGTGTGCGCGCATGACTGACTGAGTGCATGTGCATTTGAGACAATGTGGGTGACTGTAAGTGTGTGAGCGTGTGTAAGCATGACTGTGTAAGTGTGTGTGTGTAAGGGCGTATGAGTAAGCATGTGTGTATGTACGTGTGCATGGATGACTGTGTTTCTGTGAGCATTCGTGCATGTGTGTGAATAAATGAGCAATTGTGTGTGTGTGTGTGTGTGTGTGTGTGTGTGTGTGAATATCTCTCCTTCCCTTGGGGCTGAGGTAAGGAACATCTGCATCTTTGTGTGTGTGTTTGCTGTCTATGTACTGTTCCCATGTGCCTGCATGTATCTGTGTGTGTGTATCTGTGTGTGTATGTGTGTGTGTGTGTGTGTGTGTGTGTGTGTGTGTGTGTTGCGTATCAAGCTTACCGTTTGACAGATACACTCGTCCCTGTTCCCCTGCGTCCATCACAGCTGTCGGGTGAAAACCTCGTAACTGCAGCTCTTCTCGTTTTTCATGTTTGTACTTGATCTGAACGTTAGTAGATTCCTCTGTGGGTTGAGAAAAATCTACGAGCCTCAGACTTATAAAAACCTTTTAAAAACCGGTTTTATGATTTTGAAAACGACATGGCGGCCTGTCTAAAAATAAGTCTGTTTTCCTTTGTTCCTTATAAGTTGATATTTTGGAGTATCTTCAGTATTTTGGAGAGTTTTGGAAAAGCGAGTATATTCAACAGCAGGACTCCTCACATCACATTTAACAAAGTTGATACTGTAGTAGTATCAGTAGTGGTGGAAGTAGTAGTAGTATCAATAGTAATAGTAATAGTAGCAGCAGCAGTAGTCGTAGTAGTAGTAGTAGTAGTAATAGAAGTAGTAGTAATAGGAGTAGTAGTAGAAGTAGCAGTAGTAGTAGTATTAGTATTAGTATTAGTAGCAGCAGTAGTAGAAGTGTTACCACTACAGTAACACTATACAATTAAGGATTAGTTAGTGCTTAACTCATGTGTCTGGTAATAATTTACTAATGTTCATGTTAACTAAGGTATTAATTTATACATTATTTAATAGTCATCTTTATAAACTATTAAATAATGTATAAATTAATACCTTAGTTAACATGAACACCATTAGTAAATTATTACCAGACACATTAGTTAACTGTTAATTAAGGGTTAGTTAATGCTTATTAAGCATTTACTAACCCTTAATTAATGTACCCCTATTGTAAAATGTTACCGAAGTAGTAGTACTAGTAGTACTAGAAAGAAGTAGTAGAAAAGGCATGAATTAATACTTTCTGATAATAGAATTTATTTTTGGTCGTATTATTGGTTATTGGTTGTTTTGGTCATGATGCTCACCTGCTGCAGTCAGAGTTTAACTTGCTGTTCATGACATCACTGTGTGCAGCTGCATGGTATTTTAGTGCAGAGTTAGTGAGGTGGGAGCCTTTAATAATGTGTGCTGACAACACACACACACACACACACACACACACACACACACACACACACACACACACACACACACAGATATATATAATCTGTATGTGTGAATGAGTTTGGCTTGAATTATATATTTTATATTTACCATAGCCACTCAATTGTTTAGATTCCATTTTATTATTAGGCTATTTTTACTATTCCTATTGTCTCTACCGTTTTTAAGTGCCTACTTTATATTCTATTGCATGCTTATAGTTATTCTAGTTATTCTTTTTCCCTGCTAAATGCTATTACTATTTGCTGCTTCAACAACCTAATCAATTAAGCTTCATTTTCAGTTTTTTGTTACTGTTTGTATTGCTTACTTTTATTTTATTAGGCTACTTGCTTCTCCCTGCTGAATCCAATTATTATCATTACTTTATAAATAGTATTATTTTGGATATAGGGGGAAAATCAGTATAAAGATCATCATTCAATATCTCTAAAAAACTGTAGAAGATCCATTTTCTGATTTAAAGTTGGTAACATTCCTATAATATAAAGCTTAATTGAGGGTAAAAAGTCAGTCAGACATTGTAAAAAAAATCAGTCTCCATTCTAGAGATCAAATCCTTTAGTTTCCAGCTTTAAGAGAGAGCTGTAATGACTGAAACTGACTACAGGTTTTATGATTTGTTTCCTCACTTTTGCATTATTCTCTATTATATCATGTTGGATATTTCGTCCCAGTTGCTGTACATGTGTTGTAGTTGGTGGTTAAAGTGTTTCTGATTCTGATTTTATGAAAAGCGAAGGAGGCGATCACGGGACTTCCTTCATTAAAGCAGAAGATGAAAGAACATTAGTGATGAGAAACTGATACTGATAGTTTACTGCTTATCATTATTATTATTGTTAGCCATCAGGACTGAAGCGTAATGATCGCTGATTGGGAGCCAGACGAGTCGATTGCCTCACTTTTTCCATACACTCTGTGTGTGTGTGTGTGTGTGTGTGTGTGTGTGTGTGTACATATGTATTGTGCGTGTGTCTAGATGCTTTCTCCATCCTCCATACTGTACTTTGTGTGTGTGTGTGTGTGTGTGTGTGCGCCCCAGTTTGTGCACGTGTCTTTGAGTGTTTAATGCATGTGTGTGTGTGTATGTGTGCATGTGTTCTGTATGTGTGTGTGTATATATAAGCGTGGATGTGTGTGTGTGTTTGTTCATTCATACTATGTGTGGGTGTATGTACTGCATGTGCATTTATGCATTAGTAAATAGCAGGTGTGTGTGTGTGTGTGTGTGTGTCCATGCATCCATATGTATGTATTATGTATCTACTGAATGTGTGTATATGCATTTGTAACTAGTATGTGTGTGTGCCTGGTTGCATTTGCATATGTATGTGTGTGCATACATGTTTGTGTGTGTGTGTGTGTGTGAGAGATAGATAGATAGACTGTGTATGTGTATGTATGTACATTATATGTATGTGTGTGTGTGTGTACATGCATGTGTGCATACATACTTTGTGTGGGTGTATGTACTGCATGTACATTTATACATTTGCTATACGTGTGTGTGTGTGTGTGTGTGTGTGTGTGTGTGTGTGTGTGTGTGATTGAGGTCTTCCTCTCCTCTGATTGTCATGGTTTCCAGATGTTTGCTCGGTTCTGATTGTCAGTAATCGTTCCTCACAGCTGATGGTTCCTCCGCTCTGGAACTGGTTTCAGTGGAGCGGCTCGGCTCCCAGTTTGTTCCCCAGCAGCTTCATGGATGTTGTTTTGGGGAAAAGGAGCCGCTGGTTCCCAGGAAGGGCCCGGCCTGCAGAAGATGGCATTAAATATATATAGAGATATCTATTACACAATACATTTACCACCCGAATCATTACATAAAGATATGTTCAACATTTATAAAATATGATCCTGCCTATAAAAATGTTTCTCAACGTTTGACAGAGGTGGGGACTCGAGTCACATGACCTGGACTCGAGTCACAATTTGAATAGCTTGAGACTTGACTTGATGCATGAAGAGAAGACTTGAGACTTGACTTGACTTGGGTTCTGGTGACTTGGGACTTGACTCTGACTTGTACTCTGATGACTTGAAAAGGTTTCTAAAGTCTTGACTTGAGATCTTGTGTTTGTGTAAATGACTTAGATTGAAAGTGATGAGATTTGTTCCAGCAGACGACTGAATTTAAATTCTGTTTTCTGAATTTGTATGGAATGATTGCATTTATTGAAGTTGAAAGTCCTAGATATTTAGTTTTCTTTAAGATATGAAATTGATACTGGACTCTTGATTTGTTCTGACTTGACTTGCTGTTCTACATTTAGACTTGAGACTTGACATTAATGACATGGACTTGACTTGGTAATCTACATTTAGACTTGACAGTGAGGCAGTGAGGCTGAGGGACAAAGATGGAGGGAAGGTTTACCACTTTGAGTTACTTCTCCTTTAAAAACTGCCATCACTGATGTTCATTTTGAGCTCATCAGTCAACTGAATTTTGAATCAAAGCTCTCCATATGTTTATATATTTTAAAATGTTGGCCATGCACAACATTTGCTGAATTCTGCAGACTGGGCCTTTAATCCTATATTATAGCTGATTGGTTGCTGATTTGTTATGGAGCGTGTTGGTTCAGGGCGGATCGGCTGCTCCGTGGCATTAGCTCGCATTTCATTGGACGCATTACAAACGCAGCGCTGGCAGCGAGCTGTTTGAAAATGTTTATTTGAAAACAGCTTGTAAAATCCTGAACTGTAAACCACAGTAAATCCCTGTGGGGCAGATGGTGATATTATATCTCTCTGTACTGTGTGCTGTGTATTGAAGCAGAGATACTAAAATAACCCTATATAGCCCTAATAACCCTCAATCCCTCCAGAAAAATGACACCAAAATAGCAGATTCACTCCAGTAATACCTTAAAGATATGTATCTAAACATGTAGTGGCTGCTGAAGAAACATTAAAGGGACAATCCACCCAGTTCAAAAGGTTAATTTCCTTCTTCAGTCTCACTCTTGAGTTCTTTGTTCATCATCTACAAAGATGGAACTGATTGATGATGGAAAATGGAGTTTGGGTTTGGCTGCTGCATTTTCTATAGTGATACAGTTCAGAGAGAGAGAGAGAGAGAGAGAGAGAGAGAGAGAAAGAGAGAGAGAGGGAGAGAAAGAGAGTGGGAGAGAGAGAGAGGCTGAGAGAGAGAGAGAGAGAGAGAGAGAGAGAGAGAGAGTGGGAGAGAGAGAGAGAGAAGAGAGAGAGTGGAGAGAGAGAGTGGGAAAGAGAGAGAGAGGGAGAGAAGAGAGAGGGAGAGAAAGAGTGGGGAGAGAGAGAGAGAAAGAGAGTGGGAGAGAGAGAGAGAGAGCGGCGGCTGCTTAGTGGCCCAACTTGATAAATTCCAAATCTTTACTAAAAAACATTTTAATGAGAAGTTGCATATTTTTGAACCCTTTAAGTTCCAAGAAACATGAAGTTACCCGGCCGTAATGTTGCTGTATATTATAAACTGAGACAACAAATGCAATGAGCTGTTTAAAAATGTGAAAATGTCTGAGGAGTGTTAGTGGTTAGAGAGACCGATCCAGACCGATCCAGACCGATCCATGTCCAAGTCCTGTTGAAGTTCCCTTGAGCAACACGTGGAGCCTCTACCTGCTCAGGCTGAGAGCTTCAGCCAGACTCCTAAGATGCAAAAAGTAAATGTAGCCTAATGTTTATTTGGGAACAGCTTGTAAAAAGTGTCAGTAAATCCCTCTGGGACAGATGGGAACGCTTCACTTCACTTTTCACTAGAGTTTTCTAACAGACCCCGAAGCCGCGGAGACAAATCGACAAATCTGCAGAAATCAGCAGTTTTTCGATGCTGACAGGATCCACTTGCAGGGTCAACCTCAATCCCTGCCCCCCCCCCCCCCCCCCCCCCCAAAAAATAATAACACCCATTTACAGTGGTGGAAGAAGTACTGAGATCTTTTACTTCAGTAAAAGTAGCAATACAACAATGTAAAGATACTCCATTACAAGTAAAAGTCCTGCATTCAAAATCTTACTTAAGTAAAAATACATAAGTATTGGCAGCAAAATGTACTTAGAGTATCAAAGTAAACGTACTCATTATGCAAACTGTCCCCATTTAGAGAGTTATATTTTTCATAAATTATTGTAATATTAATACTGATATATTGACATACATGTACATGTAAGCAGCATTTTAAAGTTGTCAACGTGAAGCTAATCTTAACAATTTAGCTATACTTTTGGGTAGTCTAATCTATAACAATGCTATTTTATAGTTATTTTATAAGGATGATCAAATGTTTGGAATATAAAATATTGATCTGAAAAGTAACTAGTAACTATAGCTGTGAAATAAATGTAATGGAGTAAAAAGTACAATATTTCCCTCTAAAATGTAGTGGAGTATAAGTACAAAGTAGCATAAAATGGAAATACTCAAGTAAAGTACAAGTACCTCAAAATTGTACTTAAGTACAGTACTTGTGCACCACTGCCCATTTAACATAAATCCACTGTAAACTCCCAGAGGGCTTTCATTTACAGGACGGATGGGATTTGAACCCCCTGAACCCCTTTAACCCAGATGGACTGAGAGTTTCATGTTAAACTCCAGTTCAGTTCAGCTGCAGTGTGAATGTGAACTGAACCGGAACGACAGGAAACAGAACCGAATTCCATTAAAATCCATGAAATTCCACTTCTAAGAGAGTTTAAACATTATAAATCAAAACATTATGAATCAAATAAAAGACAGTTCAACAAATCAAACACATTCAGTCATAATGTATGGATTACCATCACATGTTCTGTCTCTAGTCTGTTGTCTGTAGTCACTAGTCTGTAGTCTCACCTCTTTAGTCTCTAGTCTGTAGTGTCTAGTTTCTAGTCTGCAGTTTCTAATCTGTAGTTTCTAGACTCTAGTCTGTAGTGTCCAATCTCTAGTCTGTAGTCTGTAGTAAGATAATTTTTCTTGACTCGCTAAACATTATGAATCATAAATCAAACATTATGAATCAAATAAAAGACAGTTCAACAAATCAAACACATTCGGTCATAATGTATGGATTACCATCACATGTTCTGCATCAAATACCAGCTGAAAGGTTCCTTTAACATTTTATGATATTCAGTAACGATAATATATAACTTTTATGTGGAATCTCAGATATGTGGTGAGAAAAACAAAAAAACATTGAATTAAATGAAAACTTCCTGAAATTCCAATTCAATTCACATTCTGTTTCCCTCTAGATTTTGTCCAATTCCAATTCCTCAGTTGAATTGCAGTTGAGGTCTCTCGTGAAAAAAAGATTGCATCTCAATGAGACAACCTGGTAAAATAAAGGTTAAAATAAACGATGTGTTCATTCAGGAACTGACCCAAAGCCCTGCTGTGTACATACTGTGTACATACTGTGTACATACTGTGTACAGGCTGTACTGTGTACACGCTGTACATAATGTTTTAAAATATGCAGGCTGTGATCCAGATGTGTGTTGTGTGGGATTTGCACCCAGGAGGTCAGGCGTTAATGTACACCAAGACCCAGAGGCAGGCCGCGGAAAAACCTCGTATGTCCAGGACCGCCGGCTTCCCAGGAACAGAGATAAACCACAGCCGCTTGTTTCTGACTGTGTGATGTTTTAAAAGTTACACAGTGGGGTTTTTTTTTAAAGGGTTTCGGAGAATCTGAACCCACAGAGGAAAACACGTAATCCTTCATTTCCAGCGAACAACATGTGAATCTCCAAAGTTGGACTTATGAGGTTTCTGCGGAGCGATAAGCCGGTCTGGTGACTGCTGCCGCTCTCGCATGGATTACTGCGTAGCGGAGCGGTGCTGAAACAGATAGTGTGTCAGTAGGTACGGAGGTCTTTAGGTTTAACGGCTTACAGCCCCTCTGATGTGTTTTCAATCAGATGGCACTAAAGAGGCGACTGAGAAAGCGGGGGATAAAGTGGAGAACAGGCAACCAGAGAACACAATGTTCCTGGGAGCGGAGATCAGGTCGCTGGACTCTGCTGGATTTACAGACCAGATAAGAAAAGAAGAGATGAACCTATTGATCCGCAGGTGAAACTGGGTCACAGCAGCAGAGCGGTGGCCGAGGTTAGAGACAAATAAAACATGGTAATAAAGGATGTGAGTGACAGATGTCTGCTACTTACTGCTAATTTGTACTTCCTCAGGGACATGAAGTGATTTCTAACTGTGGAGCTCATCTGATTTTAATCCTGTGCAAATCTGCCATTCCTCTAATTTGTAAAGTTACAATTCCAGCTAAAATTACCTTCTGCAATCCGTATTTTACTGAAGACGGAAGTCTCCTAATAATACTAATCCAGTCCCACTCAAACTAAACTTATTCAAACTAAACTCGAAATTTTTTGGTGCGCAAAATGTATTTTTCTTCTTCTAGACACAGACTTTCTTCCTCGCACAAACATTTTTTTTTTTTTACTAAATAAGGAAGTGACAAATTGTAAAATCTTGACCTTATGCAATGATATACCTGAATTTCTCCAAGGGGATCAATAAAGTGCCATCTTATCTTATCTTATCTTATCCTATTATATCTTATCTTATCTTATATCTGGCACACTAGTGAATTTCATCATTAATTACATGACGTCTCCACATAACACTAGTCCTGTGTGAATGGGGCTGAAGATGGAAACTCTGGGGATTCTCCAGTAATTCAGAGGAAAACTTCAAAGGGGGGGAAGAGGGCGGGGCTAACAGTACACCTCCTGTCTCAAGGTGACAAGTTTCATATTGTGGCTTTATTTTAATATGAACAAATGAAGCGCTGGCAGCAGCTGTGGAGTGATGGTCGAAACTCTCAAGTTGATGAAGACTCATGGTATTAATGGATGAGTCCATTAATTCCTGATAATGGACTCCTCGAAGGGCATTATCCCGCTTATACCATGGTCACTTGCCAAAGAAAAAAAAATGAAGACCATTAATTTATATTTTCATGCGTTTCGGAATCAAAATCTAAAGTTTTTCACAAGCCATGACTCAGTTTCCCTGGTAACACCTGAGGGTTTGACTAATACCTAAGAACAACTAAGAACAATCATTACCGTCCCATAAGGTTCTGATGCAATGGAAACGTTGTTCACTGCTCCAGTAAATAGGACGAACCTTAGATAGGACTTGGCAGCAGGAGATATTTCTAGTCCGCTCAGCTCATAGAACCCTTTGGCTCAGCTAGGAGCCAGAAAGCTAACGTTATGCTAGCAACATTCAAAGTCAATAACAAACAGTAAATATAATTTGACAGTATGTTTAACAACAAGACTAGCTAGCTATCAGCCATGTCATTTTCCCCAAATCAATATCAAGATTTTCACGAACATACAAATTGTAAACGGAGGCTTTGACTGCGTCCCTGTTGCTATGGTTACTCATTTTAGATACAGGCTGATGCTACGTAGCCAGCGCATTAATTTAGAACGGTGAACAGACAGTTTCACTGGAACTACTTAGTAGGTGTCCATTATCAGGAATTAATGGACACCCTGCAGCCAATCAGAATCGAGTATTCACCCAGACCGTGGTATAAGCCTCTTTAAACCGTGAACTATCCCTTTACAGTTTACATTTAGCTGATGCTTTTATCCAGAGTGACTTACCTCACATGAGGAGGTAGCGGTTCAGTGTCTTGCTCCGTGGAAAACCTGCTTCACACTTTCTCATCCTATCATCCCATCTGTAGTGTTTCCATACATGACAGATGTAAACCCTTTACAGCCTCACAAACTGTTCCTGTAACCCTGTCTGGATGGGATTAGTGTTACAAGACGACCTGGCTGATGTAGCGGTTAGCGTTGCATGTCAGTGACTTCAGTAAACAATCTGTAAGGGATAAATATATTATAATATTATCCTGCGAAATTACTGAGCAGGCATTTGATGTTGGGAACTGAATCTACGGCCTTTCAACACAGAATACATTTAGTTAAAGCTGCAGTAGGGAAGATTTTATGTAAAAGTTACTGTCTTAAGTTACTAAATGACAAAGTGTGTGTGCAGCAGAGCAGAGCAGAGCGTCCCGTCCCGTCCCGTCCCCACGGACTCAGACTCTGCAGATTCTCCCTGTTTGTCCAAATTAAATTCAGCTGTCAGTTCGCTCACTGGAGGGAAATCTTCATCTGGAGCGTTAAGGTTAAGTTTAAACAACTAAAACAACTTGGTTTTGGTTATGGAAAGGCTTTGGTCATGGGTTAGATTAGAAAAACTTTAGTTAAAAATGAAAATGTGACTCGCAGTAGAAATTTCCTTCCTTCATTGAACTGTTCCATTGAACTGTTAATATGTGGAGTGTCTGCTGTTGTCCATGTATGTATTGAGCTGCAGAATTTAATATACTGTACCGAAAACAAATTCCACCAGCCTTGGTCGTGTGGCTAATAATCTATCTATCTATCTATCTATCTATCTATCTATCTATCTATCTATCTATCTATCTAACTCCAGTGTCCAGCATTGAAGTCAAACTCATCGCCCAGCACCCGACCACAACACCCTGACTGTCAACAAGTCGAGTTCATTTCACGTATTTGTGTGAGATCAGGTTGGTTAAAGTCCCATATCATGTACAACAGGACTCTCCTCTCCTCTGTGGTGATAAAGGAGTTGGATGGTCTATCTAAACATGGTGAAAGTATCAAAACTAGATCCACACAATCCATATTAGTGCAGCGAGCCTCTAAACGAGCCGTTTGGACTTCCGTAACTTTGTGGCGTCACAAAGGTTCGCTCATTATCATTTTTGTAAGAAATAATAGACTAACAAAGTGTTTTTTTCAAAGCGGTTGAGCGGTTGTCGTTGTTTATTACCGGAGAGTTTTCCCTACCTGTAGCCGCCGGGCCGCGGCATCTCACGTTTCACTCTGGAAACGGTCAGCCAATCGGAACAGAGGGGTCGTTAATATTAATGAGACACAGCGACAGAAACAGCCTGTTCTTGGTAAGGCTCAGAGAGATGCTGGAAAATGAAGGTGGAGAAATGGATTGAGAGTAGGGCTGAACAATGAATCAAAATTTTATCAAAATCGCAATATGGCCTACTGCAATTTTCAAATCGCAGGAGGTGAAATGTGTGTCAAAATACCATTTTAAATTAAATATTGTGGTGCTGCAGAGATGTCCTGGCCTACACATCATATTCTACAGTCTTAAGAAAACATCTTTGTTTGGTACAGATCCCCGCAAAAATCACACCATAATCATTTTAATACGTTTTTCAATGAAAATAAGAATAATGATGTAAAAATTATCATTCCCTCTAATATCGCAAATCATATCGCAATTGCAATATCAGTCAAAATAATCCCAAATAGATATATTTTCAAAATTGTTCCGCCCTAAGAGTGTTCTTGGTACATGACACCACACACAGCTTTGAATGGACCTCAAGGCACAAAATAAAACTCTGGACAGTGGAGAATATGGAGCTTTAAGTCTGATTTGACGTCAACGCAGCATTAGACCTCCACCTTGCAATACTCACAAATATTATTGTTATGCAAAGGACTGAAACCACTAAATTACATCGGTGAAAATGACATTATCCAGTTCATCAAATCCCATCTGAACGGGGCTACAGCCTAAAACTTTTAGCCCCAAAAACCCCGTCTGTAATCCTGTTCTGGTGTCCGCAGCGGGGCGAAACCTCTGGTCTGCATGTGGATTACAGATTGAGCCTTTAATGGCATTACTGGATCTGGTTTGAGTTGGAAAGTCCTGAACTTTCCTCGGCGGTTCCTGGAACAGAAACGTGACGCGGGCCGCGGCCGGCCGGACGGCTCGGAGCTGGAGCTGACGTTTTGGAAATTCATCTTTTACTAACAGACCATCAACACACCGCCAGAGGTGAAGTCACTTTATGGAGATGAGGAGAGAGAGAGAGAGAGAGAGAGAGGGAGAGAGAGAGAGAGAGAGAGAGAGAGAGAGAGAGAGAAAGAGAGAGAGAGAGTCGGAAAAGAGGAGAGGAGGAAGAATCAGTTATATTAACAGGCTGCTTGATATTCTGCTGTGTGATGGTCTGAGGACAGTGGCTGTGATTGGGAGACGTGTGTGTGTGTGTGTGTGTGTGTGTGTGTGTGTGTAGTAGTGGTTAAGACATTGTTTAGTGTGTGTGTGTGTGTGTGTGTGTGTGTAGTAGTGGTTAAGACATTGTTTAGTGTGTGTGTGAGAGAGAGAGAGAGAGAGAGAGAGAGAGAGAGAGAGAGAGAGAGAAAGAGTATAGTGGTGGCATAGTAGTGGTTAGGACATTGTTGTGTGTGTGTGTGTGTGTGTGTGTGTCTGTGGTTACGGCATTATTGTGTGTGTGTTTTACAGTATGTGTAGTATAGTAGTGGTAGGGGATAGTTGTGTATGTGTAGAGTGATGTGGTGTGTCTAGTGGTGTAAGGGATCTGTGTGTGTGTGTGTGTGTTTACGTAGTAGTCATAGGGTATGGTTGTGTGTGTAGCCATATAAGGTATGGTTGTGTGTGTGTTTGTGTGTGTGTGTGTGTGTGAAGGGGATTTATACGATTGGGTTTCTGATCTTGCAGAAAGCCGTCTGATCTCGGTTTTGTCGATCTGAGCGGACAGCAGTGACTCCCTGCACAATCACACACACACACACACACACACACACACACACATCCAGTGGTGCGTTCAATGCAGAATCACCCTGAACGGAATCAAACGCACCTCAAAGGCAGTTGCAAAACAGGTGCAAGCTTTGAGTGAGGCCCAGTTGACACACAGCTGATACTGGAGGGGCCTCCTGCTCTGCAAAACCTGGAAAAAACCTGGATTTATAAAACTGCACGATAAAAGAAAATTAATAAAAAGGGAGAAAAGTCATGGAAAAGTTTTGGAATGTCCTGAAGTGAAAAGGTGTGGGAACGCTGTAATATTATGAAGTGTAGCGCTCCTGCAGCTAACTGAAAAAAACAATCTATCCAAATACCAAAACTTAAACTTAACCTTAAACTTAACCTTATCCTTATCCTGAACCAAAGTTGTTTCAGCTGCTGAACTGAAGCGTTAGCTGACATGTTAACAGGACCAACAGGTGAACAGGTCCAGTCCACTTCCTGCAGGACCCCAGCCTTTTAACTGACAGATAAATGTGTCTGTTCTGCTTCATGTCTTGCATGACTTGTAATTTTATTTGGTTGTTTGTTTGATGTGTGTTTTGATTATTTCCCCGTTCCCATACTGTGTTGGTTTCTCTGCCTCTGCCATGTCTGGAACAGTTGTGTCTGATAGTCTTATCTGGATTGGTCTTCATTTAGTTTCTTTTGCGTGTTTTTTTTTTTTGTCCCCTTTTCCCTTCCAGAGCTCCTTTTGTCCTCTTGCTAGGCCGTCATTGTAAATAAGAATTTGTTCTTAATTGACCTGCCTGGTTAAATAAAGGTGAAATAAAAAAAAATTACAAAAAAATCCTCTCCTGGTGGAGGAATCTGATCTTCGCGCTCAAAATGTTGTGAGAATGTGTTGAAATATCGAAACTGGCTTTCAAAAAACCCATATCGATCGAACATAAACACAACACAGACTGGCAGACATGCACATCACACACACACACACACACACACACACACACACACACACACACACACAGAGTCTGGCCTTTTATCTCAAAATTCACAACATCTTTGTCGTCTGGTTCTTTGTTTCTGTGTGAAGCTGCTCAGTGGGATCAGAGAGCTGCTTCCTCCTGTTCTGACACAAAGACAACTATCATGATCTCTCTGTCGGGGGTTCGTCTGGGGGGGGGGGGGTGCGGTCACGCCCGGCCGAACCACTATACATGTCTTTCTCTGGCTGTCAGAGGCTGGGGGGGGTGGGGGGGGTGGGGGTTAAGGCCTGGGATCACTGAGGCGTTTCTCAAAAACGAGTAATTTGTCTCCCTGTTGTTAGCAGAACATTTCATCCCAAAATGAGATATCAACTGTTGCATGTGGTTCAGTCTTATAACAGATCATTTGACTATGGATAATGTTGATAACAGACTAATAATTAATTATATGATGCAACACACTTATAAACTTTTGTGAAATGACCACAAACTCTGAACCACAGACTGTGTGTTGCAGACTGTTAAGACAGATAGATAGACAGATAGATAGACAGATAGATAGATAGATAGATAGATAGATAGATAGATAGACAGATAGATAGATAGATAGGTACTTTATTCATCCCCGGAGGGAAATTAGAGCGTTACAGCAACTAATAACAAGACAGTGCAAAATAAAAATTGAGTAACAGAAAAAACAGTAAAAACTCAGTACAGTACAATACAATAGGGACACAGTCAAGTTAAATACAAATAACACAAAGCATAAAAACTGTGCAGAAGATAACAGTCAATAAAATAATAACAGATATTTCTGTAATAGAAATAAAACAAACTGTTATAAATAAGAACAAAAAGTAAACTTAACAGTTTTTACATTTAACATGATGATGACGTTCCTCCGCCATGAAAGGATCATGTGACAAT
>NW_027282935.1:32500-37500 GCF_046629955.1 Centroberyx affinis | reverse complement strand
ATCTCTGCCCAAAATTCATTCTCTTCTTCACCCTGCACATAAACAAAAATGAAAACTAAAAGCATTTCACCCATATACGTTTTATTTTAGTTTTACAAGTAGACAGTAGTTTTAGTTCAGTTTTTTTTTTTTTTTTTTTTTTACATGGGGTTGATTTTACTTTTATTTCAGTTTGACGATATTTTTTAACACCTAGTTTTCATTTTGTTGTTTTTGTTTTGATGAGACTATTCTTGCCTGTCTGTCAGTATGACTCAGTTTCACCGGTGGACCGGTCAGCAGGGTGGACAGTTGGTGTCATGAGGGATCGAACCTGCGGGACCTTCTGCTTACAAGACAATCTCTTTAACTAACTTGGTTTCCATAAACAACAAGGCCGTCCCGCTGCCCCAACTTTTTCCCCTCCACAGGTCTGGGACGGGACAGAATATTGGCTCGCAGGTTTTCCTAGAAAGGCGATGTGTTCAGTGTGCTTACCTGTCCAGCTTATCTGATCTGTTCCTGGCTCCAGATGAGTGGAAAAGGAGCTAAAGCTGCTCCATAACTGTTGGATTATTATCTTGGCTTAAAGCCGCGGTTGACAGGATTTCTAAACTGGCACTTTCTTTCAACTGAGGACATTTTTGAGGATGTTACCATGTCAAAATCTCCGTTGCTCTATTTGCTTTTTAAAATAAATGAGGGGGTTGAGTGCGTGTCTTTCAGAGAGCTTGAGAACTGCCTACAGTGAGTTTAAAGGATACGTTTGGTGATTTTGGACCTATATATAACTTGTGTCTTATGTACCTGTACTTGAGCCCATAGAGATTGTTGGCTCCAGAGTCAGCTGTCGGGAGAAACGGTGAGCTGCGTTACCTCTTGCTGCTTTTTTTTATTTATTTTATTTGTGCAGTAAAGTGATAACAATACAAGTGTAAAACAATACAAAACATGGTGTTGGAAGACAGGACAGAACAAGGTAACAGTTGCCTCTTGCTGCTAACACAGCTGCGGTTACATGAGACTTTTTTTTAAAATTCTGAATGAAATCATTCTGAAGGAAGATTGCCAAGCAAGTGTTTACATGAGCGCTAAATATAACGATCGCATTGAGATGTGTGTTTACATGCTCCACAGTATGGAATCAGAATAAAGGTTTCTGACATGCGCAAAACACCGAATCCAGCACTCTAACATGGGTTTACGTTTCCTGCTCTTCTTTCTGATGAAGCAACAGCTTTATCAAAACATACGACTCCATAAGTGTCAGAAAAAGACGTTTTGTTTTGTTTTGCCCCCACAATGATCGGGTCCGTTTGTAATTTTCACCGCTGTAAACCGAAACCGGCCCGGAGAGGCGGAGTCAGGACTTGATATAAAAACGGGCTGCACCGCCCACATCAAGCCTGAGCGCCCCGGGGTTCATAACAAGCACATCCATTCAAATCCTCCCGGAAAAAAAGGGAAATGTAATTGACGTTTACTTACGTTAAATGCCGAGCATGTGCAGAAAGAGGCGAGATAAAGAAAGTGATCGGAATGAGTGTTTACATGACGAAATTCTATCCATCGACCGGATTATGAAAGAGTTAAACAGCCCTACCAAACGAAATGAAATTTCATTCGGATCGGGCCAGTTTATTCTGATTGAGGCGTTTATATGAGGCATTTTTATTCTGATTGGGCTGCTATTCTGATTAAAAGGCTCCATGTAAACGCAGCTAATAATGGGGTTTGTCATTCCCATTCAAATCAACGGTCCTGGACGGTGGGAGCGGCGGCCATCTTGCTGTGACCCGTTGGACTAGCTTCTGTATAAAGCGACTCGCAGCAAGTCACTGAGCTGAGAGGTTTTACAGCAAGAACCAAAGCAGCTTCTCTGTCTCCTTGCTGCCATGGATTGCTAACATGCTAATGTTGACTAGAAGAGCTAGAGAGAGAAGTCCAGTCTGTGATGAAGCTACGTTAGCCTCGTCGCTAACGTTAGCTTCCAGTTGAGTTTTGACAGTTTGCTAACAGACTCATCTGCTCGGTTCTCACAGTGTGACAGACTTTACAGCCTTAATGTCCAGACTGTGTTGTCACCGTAGCAACTAACACTTAAAATTCTATAATCGCCATTTTATGCTGTGCTAGCCAAATTGCCATGACAAGCAGTGGAAGGACCGTGTTTTCCATTCAGGTTCTTAGAGAGGATCAGAGTTTGCAGAAAGATAGTCTGCAGCATGTGGTCCTGCAGCTCAACAGCACTAACACTGCAAGGGTGGAGGGGTTTGTACCCACTGGGAACACCCATGCAAACAATGTACTCACTCACTGCTAGTGCAAAAGCACCAAACACATGTCATATACTAAAATATTCAGCATTCAGTTCAATGTTTGTCACTGAACTGAACGGTATATGAACAGAAGCTATGTTACAACCTTGCTCTCATTCATAAAGAATTATTTTGGTTGTGGGAACGTTTCTTTAGAAATATGTTTTGGAAAATATGTTATGAGCATGATTTGAATTTCAAAGAGATAGGCTACAACTCGGTTTTATTTTTTAAATAGCAAAA
This sequence comes from Centroberyx affinis, assembly GCF_046629955.1. Lineage (NCBI taxonomy): Eukaryota > Metazoa > Chordata > Actinopteri > Beryciformes > Berycidae > Centroberyx > Centroberyx affinis. Next base: position 34,960 of record NW_027282935.1, on the reverse strand, counting down.
TTTACATCTTATAGTTTACTTCTCAATTATGTGCCATTTAAAGGAGTATGAAATGAAGACGCCGTGTTCCTAATTTCCCTTCATTTCGGCTGAGATAGAACAGTGAAGCCTTGATCCATTGCAGTCAAAGGGTTTCTGATCAGCTGCAGGTGTGCTGGGCTCCAGATTCACCTGTGTCTCATTATCAGAGGAACAAAAAATGAAAAATGTATGCTGTCTGTGTAGGGTGAGTCACTTTGTCCTAAACCACTTTAAACACAAAATGCTCATATTAGGAATCCACAAACATCAAACGACCACTGTACTCAATTTACAATATTTAAATGTCGGGTCAGTGAGCTGTTTGTTCGCTGCGAATATGAAGCAGTGTGTTTACAAGATGGCTGCATTTCAGTTTTCCTAACACTCGTTTTGCTAGTAAGCTAACCCCCCCCCCCCCCCCTTTTATTAGCTTAACTAAAAATGAACTTTGAAATAAAATGGAAATGTTGTTAGTCTACAGATTAGAAGGAGCTGTATTTCATCAGTAGTAGTTAACCCCACATTATTAACTCCCTGCACAAGCCTGTTTGCCTACTTCACATTTCATTAGCTTTGGCAACAGAACTCCATTGCTTTCGATGAGGTACATTCACTTTCATCAGGTTTGCTAACAAAGGGGTTGGTTTACACACTAGCCCAGCAAACTGTTGGTCAACAGTTTTATAAAGGGGTAGCCAACTTTTCACAAGTTTTGCTATAAAGCATGGTTGCTAGTAAGCTAGCCCCACATTAGCCCCCTCTAGCCACTGTCTGACTATAGTTTACAAGAGCTAGGCTACATTTCATCAGTTTTCGTAACAATAGGTTTTGCTTGTAAGCTAACTCCACCGTAGCCTCTTATGCTACCTTTTGTTGGTCTAGTTTATATGACATTAGGAATTGCTTTGTTTAGTCAAGATATAAGTAGACTTGGCCCATGAGCCTGCTCTGATCGGACCTCTGCCTATAGGAAATCTTACTTTGCTCTCTCTCCAATGTGACTTTGATTGGGTTTTGTCTTGCATTCATAGTATTCTGTTACATCACCACACGGCCATCTTACTAGGAAAATAACTGGTGATTGTAATAAATTAACACGTGATTACAATCAAATGACAAATATAGCCAATGAGCTGTGTGTATAGTAAAGCGCCATATTGGTAGGAAATGCATGTGACATCATGGGAATGAATATACCTGTTGTATGTTTTTCCCATCCTGCAGCTTTTACATTGTTCTTGATGCTGCTTTGTTGGCCAGATCTCCATTGAAAAGAGATTAATCACAATGGGACAACCTTGTTAAATAAAGGATGATGAATTACAAAAAAAAAAAAAGAATAGTATTGCTAACAACCGAGTTACCTGATAAGCTGATGGTCTAGATGAAACTCGAGTCCATCACCTCAGTTTTGCTAACAAAAGTGATGCTAGCCCTACATTAGCAGGGCTGCGCTAGCTCAGCTGTTAGCTGTGTTTGCTCCCCTATCCAGGGGGATGGACTGTGTGGCCAAATGCAGTTCTTAGTGTTGGTACACAGGATTACTCTGAGAAGTAAAGCCTCCTGTTATCTGGCAGCATTATCCATCAGGAGTGCCTAACATTAGTGACCTGTAAGCCTGTATTGGAATGCAGCCCAACTGCAGGTTAATGAGCATCAAACAGACGGGAGGATGTTCCCTGATAACTGTAGACAAGTCCAACCCTGTCCTAGAGAGGGACCAGGTTATATTGGCCCACTGGCCGACAGGTAGATATTTTTAGTTTACCATGTTAGCTGTTATGGAAAATTCCCATGGGAAGTTTCCTATTGGATCCCCATTGTGAATTGGCAACCATGAAATATGGAATTGTAAAGGGGATCCAATAGATCCCCTACTGGGTTCTCATTCGCTTTCCCATTCATTCTCATTCATTGTATGAATTGTCTGGTAACATTTTTTAATTTGTATGCCGTGGTCATTTTGAGAGAGGAGGGATCAAGACCCTTCAATTTCTCCTTATGCTGAAAAAGAAATAAAAATAATATTTAAAATGGCAAAAGGAATCATTTAAAAACATATTAGTATGAAAACATTAAATCTGGTAGGCTACAAGTGGATATGAAGATATAATTAATTGTATCCTGTTTAAGATTGGTGCCAAGATGAATTAGGAATCTCAATCAAAACATAGACAGATCCTGTCTCAGCCACCCATGGGTGCTCCACAGTGACCCAGAGATCCCATTAACTCTCATGAGATTACTATGGGAGCTTTCCATTCGGGTCCAAACTCACTTGGAGTGGCGGCTGATGTGAATTCTGAAGATCCTTCAGTTGTGTCCAGTGTTGAAATCTTCCTTTTTATTACTGCATGCAACTGAGAACTACAGCACTCTACAGTACAGCACTCATCCTTCACACCCAACAGGGCAAATGACTGAGAAATTTGTAGTTTC
>NW_027282935.1:0-27500 GCF_046629955.1 Centroberyx affinis | reverse complement strand
TGCCATGAATTCACATGTGTTTTATAGGCTACATTTGATTTTTTTTGTAAGGGGAAGTCGAGGGTCAAAGGTCACAGCACCCAGACAATAAATAGAACAAATATTCCTGTAATATAGAATGATTATACATGACAGAGTTTTTAGAACAAGTAGAGGAGGAAGATATGGGGAAGATATTTTTAGTTTAATTACAGTTTGAACAAGTCAGTGAGAATCAGAGGAGCTGGAGCAGGAATGTGAATCCATCAGGCTCGTTTATTTTAATTTTAGATTTCACTGTGTGTCTCTAAACACAATAGAAATACAAAGTCGAAGTCAAATGAACAACCTGCTACTGGTTATTAGGTGTGTGTGTGTGTGTGTGTGTGTGTGTGTGTACAGTCTCATAAGGTTCTAAAAAATGACTTTAAAGTTGTTTTTAATGTTGGTTGTCTGCAGAATATACAGGAATACACATATTACACAGTATGTAATGTATCTCATAAATTATGTGCCAATTATCTTTGCACATTTACTTTGTGAGGGGTTCTGATTTTATAACTATTGTTGTAATAAATTATAATGGAATTAAAATGCAGATTTATGTTTTTTCCAGTAGTTTTTTTTTTGTGTTCAGGGAAGGAAAGTACCAGCAGCCACCCTGCCTCCTGCCTCCTGCCTCCTGTCTCCTGCCTCCTGCCTCCTGTCTCCTTGCCTCCTGTCTCCTGTCTCCTGCCTCCTGTCTCCTGCCTCCTGTCTCCTTGCCTCCTGTCTCCTGTCTCCTGCCTCCTGTCTCCTGTCTCCTGTCTCCTTGCCTCCTGTCTCCTGTCTCCTTGCCTCCTGCCTCCTCCTGGGTTTGTGTCTGGGTGTCAGTGGAGAGTTTTAGTGTCCCATGATGCTCTAAATGCTGTTTCAGAGGCTTTTCCACCCTGAAGAGAAGAAAACTCTGGAGGAAAAATACTGAATACTGGAATTTTGGAGCATAAAAAAAGGGTCAAATTCACAGATATCGAACATGGACACAATTATATCTGTGATTTCAGTCTAAAAACATGAGTATCGGCCTTCAGTCAGGAAACCAGGAATCATTTGGAGAATTAATATTCTGCTCTAACAGTCAATGTGACTGATACAGACATGAGGGAGAAGGAGAAGTTTGGAATCTGCCAGCCTCTGTGGTTAAGATGGAAAATAGGCTAGTGTGTGTGTGTGTGTGTGTGTGTGTGTGTGTGTGTGTGTGTGTGTGTGTGTGTAAAAAAAAAAAGGCAAATGGTTTTAAATATTAAAGGGTTAAGCCTGAATTCCCCTCTCCATGTCCCAGTCTTCAGTCTGAACTGCAGGATAAATGATGTTTGGTGTAATTCTGGAATTTGCTTACAGATGGAAACTCACGTGACAACAGTTTTTTGGTGAAATATTTATTTTATTTAACAGTTTTTCATGGACAAACTAACCTGAAGATCAGATTGTGTTTTCTTACGGTCTGAGTTTTAATTTTTAATGTTTTTCCTAAATGGTAAACAGTCAGGATTCATACACACTCGATTCATATAATGTGTAGGCTTATTCCTATTTGGTTGACCGGCGCAAATACTAGTTATCGATTCTAATTCCTTATCAGTTCACGTGCGGAGACGTTGCGCAATTGCTTTCCGTTCAGACCAATTTATCCTTTATAACGGATAAAACTTTATTGCATTTTCCGAAGACGGACGTTTCCGGGATAGTTTAAAACATTTAGATTATATTTGAAGGTTTTTATAAAGTCTGAACCAACAGCTGATAAAACCCGATTTCTTTTACTGATGCGTCGCGTCTTGGAGGATAAACCAACTAAATTTAATTTACACACTTTATTTATTCTATTCATCACGTTTAACCAGCTGTTTATCCTGACGTAAATCTTTCCGATATGTATTAATTGATAGTAAATAAATCTGATCAAAGAGAAATGAGGATAGATAAAACCATGCTTCTCTGAAAATATAGATTTGTATTCATATTGGTGGTTGCTTTTTTTTTTTTTTTTTTTTTTTATTTCCTACTACAAAACCATTAAAACCTTTTTTTCACTAGGCTATCTGTGCTCTAAATATATATATACAGTAAAAAAAAAAAGTAAGTTTTAAAGTTGGTCTTTGTGAATTTGGCTGAGGGGAAAGTTTCCAAAGTTTCTTGAGACTTTGGAAATTTAACAACATACTGAACAGAAGGAAAACTTTGTGTAAACTTTAGCCTTCCTTCAGTGCGCTGCCTTGTATATTAAAGCTTAACGCGTCTGTTTGATCGTGTTTTTAATAAACTGGAACTGGACCTTTTCATGTTTTCCTGAACTCCTGAAATCTTTTGTCGAAGCAAGTAAGTCGACCACGTTTTTTCCACCAAGTTTCAGTTTTAAGATTAATTTGCACGGCGATAAAACAGACAGGCAGAGTGATTTAAAAGAACACAATGGCAAAATACAATAAGAAAAATATGAAAATAAAAGTGAGAAAAGTTCCACAGTGGTAGGCTATATAACCCCCCCCCCCCCCCCCCTCAATAAATAAATAGGCTAAATAAATAAAAATGGACTCAGCTCCATTGGATCACAGAATATAAATGACAACTGAAAAACATGGTAGAAAAAGAGAATTTAACAAAAAGATGCATAAAACGACAAGAGAAATGTGTGTGTGTGTGTGTGTGTGTGTGTGTGTGTGTGTGTGTGTGTGGTTTGCAAACTTCCCCCCCCAGATCCACATCACCTTCTTTATGGTGAGTCAGTTAAATAATTACAACATTAAAAACCAGAAACAACATACTGAGGAATATTATGGGATATTATGGGATGTACAGGCGGCTTTCTGAGGGAAAACCGGTCCGTGCTCTAAAGCAGAAATACCATATATAATATCCTTAATGAAAAATTACAACATTTTTAATTAAACGGCTGTTATCTTTGTATTAGTTCCTGAAAAATAATAATAAAAAACATCTACATTCCACGCTGGCTAAGCTTTTTTTTTTACTAATTTTTCCCAGATATGAACAACATATTTATTATTATATTGTATTTGAAGGAATGGTTTCATTCCAAAAATGCTGTTTATCCACTTTTGGGGAAGAATTACATTTATTTAAAAAATTCGACCCTTCCTGAGGTAAAAATATGGATGATGTGAAATGGTTTATGTATTTTGTAAGAAACTGGCTTCAGATAGTTCATAACTTTAACTTTGTAACTTTATTAAACAGTGAGTTTAATAAACTCATCAACTTTCATTTCAGGCAGTAACGTTTTTCAAAAGGCCTAGTGGATATTATATATTTTCTGGAATCTCCAATATTGATTACTGCTAAGTATTATATATATATGTAATACATATAATAAAGCAACTTTCTACAGCAGAGATGACTAGAGTCCATTTAATTCTGTTCCGTTACCTTAGAAATACATTAAAATAATGACACATATTTTTTTGAGAATATTAATGCAACTGTAATGTAATAATCATCATCTTCATCCTCATCATCTTCATCTTTAGCTTCCCATTTTTACTCGTTATTACTGTATATTCAAGCTTTAGCTGTTCTGAAAAAGATATTTTCCCATTTCTGCAGGGGAATTCTTAATTAAAAAAAATATACAGTAGCCTATATACTGTATATATAAAATAAACTGCCAAAAGACTGAGGGGCATTTCAGAGATTTTATTATATTATATTTATTATATTATAGTCAAAGGAGTGGGAAACACAGTGTTTACATGAATGAGTTTTAGTTTGAATGCAAAGTCAGAAGAGAAACAAAATATTCTCTATAAAGACAATGAGCAGCAGCAGCAGTAGTAATAGTAGTAGTAGTAGTAGTAGCAGAAGCAGTAGTAGTAGTAGTAATAATAGCAGTAGTAGTAGTAGTAGCAGTAGTAGTAGTAGTAATAATAGTAGTAGTAGTAGTAGTAGCAGAAGCAGTAGTAGTAGTAGTAGTAGCAGTAGTAGTAGTAGTAGTAGTAGCAGTAGTAGTAGTAGTAGTAGTAGTAGTAGTAGTAGTAGTAGCAGTAGTAGTAGTAGTAGTAGTAGTAGCAGTAGTAGTAGTAGTAGTAGCAGTAGTAGTAGTAGTAGTAGTAGCAGTAGTAGTAGTAGTAGTAGTAGTAGCAGTAGTAGTAGTAGTAGTAGCAGTAGTAGTAGTAGTAGTAGTAGTAGTAGTAGTAGTAGTAGTAGTAGTAGTAGTAGCAGTAGTAGTAGTAGTAGTAGTAGCAGTAGTAGTAGTAGTAGTAGTAGTAGCAGTAGTAGTAGTAGTAATAATATTAATACTAGTGAGACACTGAGGAAAACATCCTGTCACACCAAATTACTGCTGGTCCTGAAGCTGCTGCTGTATCATCTAGATTTTAGTGTTTATCATCTAATCTATCTAATCGCTTGTTGTGACCTTTGACCTCTGAAACACTCCACAGTGGCTCCTGTAGGGCAGAGAGCAGCAGAGAGGTTAACTCTGCTCTGCCTGTGTTCCTCGGCTGTGGTCGGAGAGTTCTTGGTAGTAGTTTCTTCTTCCCCTCGAAGCGATTAGCGGTCACGCACAGGGTTAATCCCGACATTAAACACGCAGAAGAAGAACGGAGAGCATCAGCGTTAAAGATGATTCCGCCAATCCTGCATGATGTCATAACCGCGCTTCTCCGGGCTCCGATTGGCTCCCAGTCGGCTCCCAGTAAGATCCTATTGGTCGGCCACTGGTTCCCATGGGTGACCAGGGCTGGGTGGGGGAGGGGTAGGGAGAGTGTGTGTGTGAGTGTGTGTGTGTGTGTGTGTGTGTGTGTGTGTGTAGGGGGGGTCGTCACACCACGCCTTGTTTAAACTCAGAAGGTTTTAGTGTTTATCCCACTCAGTTTCCCTGCTCACCTCCTCCTGTGATCCCCCCTCCTCCTCCTCCTCTTCTTCCTCTTCCTCCTCATCTCCCTCTCCCTCCCCCTCTATTTCTCCTCCTCCTCTTCCTCAACATCCATCTCTTCCCTCCTCCACAATCGCCCACCTCCCGCTGTCACTGTCTCTCTTCCTCCTCCTCTGCCTCCTGTACTATCTCTTCCTCACCTCCTCCTCCTCTTCCTCCTCTCCCTCCTCCTCCTCTTCCCTTCTCTTCCTCCTCCTCCACTCCCTTGCCTTCCTCCGGCACTACTTTCCAAAGCCATTGCCTTCTTTTGCCCATCTCTCCTCCACCCCTCCACCTCCTCTTCCTCATGTATTTCTATTCTTCCTCCCCCCCCTCCTCCTTCCTTCACCATCTCCCACCTCCTGCTGTGACTGGCCCTCCTCCACACCCTCGTCCTCCTCCCCCACCTCCCTCTCTACTATTTCTCTTCCTTCTCCTCTCCACTCCCTTGCTATCCTCCGTCTCTTCTTTCCAAGGCCGTCGGCCACCTTTGTCCATCTCTCCTCTTCCTCCTCCTCCTCTTCGTCTTCCTCCTCCTCCTCGTCCCAAGATGGAGCTCAAACGTCTATCCGGCTCTGCAACCTCTCTCTCTCTCTCTCTCTCTCTCTCTCTCTCTCTCTCTCTCTCTCTCTCTGTTTGCATGACTTGCTTACCTGTCTCTCTGCCTGCCTGTCTTCCTGATCCGTCCTGTTTGCATGACTTATAGTTTACCTGTCTGTCTGCCTGTTTACATTTCTGCCTTACTGAACAGCTGTTTTCTACCAGTCTGTCTGTCTGTCTGTCTGTGTGAGTAACTGCCTGTCTGTCTGACTGACTGTCTGTCTGTCTGTGTGAGTAACTGCCTGTCTGACTGACTGACTGTCTCTTTGCCCTTTTGTGGCCTTTTCTGTCTCTCTTCTCTTCCCTCTCTGTCTATCTCTCTGCCAACCTGTCGAGCTGTTGTTTGGTTTCCTCCTGCCTGTCTGTCTCTCTGCCTGTCTGTCTCTGTGCCTGTCTCTCTGCCTGCCTGTCTCTCTGCCTGTATTTTCCCGTTTCTGCAGGGGAAATTCTCAATTTAACAAAAAAAAAAAGCCAAAAGACTGATGAGCGTTACAGACATTTTATTATATAATTCAAGTCATAGAAAGGAGTCGGAAACACTGTGTTTACATGAATGAGTTTTAATTTGAATGCAAAGTCAGAATTGAAACACAATATTCTCTACAAAGCCAATGAGCAGAAGTACTACTATTAATATTAGTAGTAGTAATAGTAGTAGTAGTAAAGTAGTAGTAGTAGTAGCAGCAGCAGCAGGAGCAGTAGTAGTAGCAGTACTAGCAGTAGTAGCAGCAGTAGTAGTAGTAGTAGTAGCAGTAGTAGTAGTAGTAGCTGTAGTAGTAGCAGTAGTAGTAGAAGTAGTAGTAGTAGTAGTAGTAGCTGTAGTAGTAGCAGTAGTAGTAGTAGTAGTAATAGTAGCAGTAATAGTAGTAGCAGTAGTAGTAGCTGTAGTAGCAGCTGTAGCAGCAGTAGTAGTAGCAGTCGAAGTAGTAGTAGTAGTAGCAGTATCAGTAGTAGTAGTAGTAGTAGCAGTAGTAGTAGTAGTAGCTGTAGTAGTAGCAGTAGTAGCAGTCGAAGTAGTAGTAGTAGCAGTAGTAGTAGTAGTAGTAGTAGTAGTAGCAGTCGAAGTAGTAGTAGTAGTAGTAGCAGTATAGTAGTAGTAGCAGTAGCAGTTGTAGTAGTAGCAGTAGTAGTAGTAGTAGTAGTAGTAGTAGTAGTAGTAGCAGTAGTAGTAGTAGTAGTAGTAGTAGTAGTAGCAGTAGTAGTAGTAGTAGTAGCAGTCGAAGTAGTAGTAGTAGTAGTAGCAGTATAGTAGTAGTAGCAGTAGCAGTTGTAGTAGTAGCAGCAGTAGTAGTAGTAGTAGTAGTAGTAGTAGTAGCAGTAGTAGTAGTAGTAGTAGCAGTATAGTAGTAGTAGCAGTAGCAGTTGTAGTAGTAGCAGTAGTAGTAGTAGTAGTAGCAGCAGTAGTAGTAGTAGCAGTAGTAGTAGTAGTAGTAGTAGCAGTAGTAGTAGTAGTAGTAGCAGCAGTAGTAGTAGTAGCAGTAGTAGTAGTAGTAGTAGTAGCAGTAGTAGTAGTAGTAGTAGCAGTATAGTAGTAGTAGCAGTAGCAGTTGTAGTAGTAGCAGTAGTAGTAGTAGTAGTAGCAGCAGTAGTAGTAGTAGCAGTAGTAGTAGTAGTAGTAGTAGCCTAGTAGTGTATCTCTTCATCTGCTACTTAGCTAAAACTGTCTTTCTGCTTGTCTGTTTGTTTATCTTTGACCTTTGACCTCCTTGCTGCTGTAATGCTGCAGATCCAGAAACTAAAGCTCATGTCCTTTTTCCCTCACTGCAGGTCGCTCTGGAAAAGAGAATCAGTTATGTGCCTTCAAATGTAAAGTGCAGTGCAGAACCTCGGATGGAAACTGGACTAAACAGACAAATGAAATAGATTGATGAAAGAAAGAAGAAAAGCTAAACTGTTCAGATTTAAGACAGAGAATGTAACAGGGAAGCCAGTGTTTTCTTTCCCTCCTACTTTTCCCCTGAAATAAGTCAAAAAAATGTGACGAGGATGAGGCACCCGTTATAATCTGTGTCAGGCGGGTGACATCCATCACCTTTCACCTCCCCCCCAAACCGCCCCCCCCCCCACCCCAGCGCTGCTTAATTCACAGCCAAACGGTCCGGGGCAGAGAAAGAGGGTTAAAAATGGCCGGTGTCTCCGGAGCGGGTCAGCAGGAGGCGTTGACCAGCGCCTCCTGTACATCTGGAAACGTGCAGCGTTTCCACGAAAACCACTTGGAAGCAGATGGTTATAGTAGGATATAGGCTAGAGGCGGAGGAAACACACACACACACACACACACACACACACACACACACACACAGCAGAAATGAAAGCATGCATACATAATGGAGCATGAACCCGTGATGTGAGGATGAAGAGCGGGTCGGGATGTCCCCTCTCTCTCTTCCCTCTCTTCCCTTGTTTCAAGTGAATGGGGGTGGGGGGGTGGGGGGGGGGATGGGGGATGAGGGGCCGACCCTTCAGCGGAATAGAAAGCATGGAGAGGTGAGAGAGGAGGAGGAGGAGGAGGAGGAGGAGGAGGAGGAGCAGCAGCAGAGGGGGCGGAGTCAGCGGGGCTACAGGCACCTCGGCGGTCCATTCAGACGGCGTTCTGAAAATAGAGCCCAGTGGAAGACGGAGATAATTCTAAATAGAAGTGACTCTGCGTGCCAGTGATCCATGCAGACTATTAGTGTTGTCACGAAACGCTGCGGATGCTACTGGGCATGCTCAGTCGGGCCCCCGCATCGCTGCCAGTTGGGCGAAGGTCATCTCGCCTGGGTGTGCAGCAGCGCTCCCACAGCAAGCCCCGGCCGCCTGGCTTCTGCACGCAATCTTCACCGGGGGGCGGGGTGGGAGCGCCGTGCAAGGGGGGGGCGCGGGGGGGCGCGGGGGGGGCGGAGGGGTGGGGTTAAGCCCTGCGATTTCCTGCGTTGTTTGTTTGAAAATACTGCAGCAGCGCCTCGCCAAATGGAAGCCGGTGTTGCTGGGTCAGAGCGTGATGTTTGCGCTCAGGGTTCAAGGCTCCGGCTCCGCTGCCAAAACGCATCGGCTCGCCGCTGAATCCGCCGGCTGGTGCTGCGTTCCCGTTGGGCCGCGCAGCAGCAGAGCTAAAGTTAGCAAAAAAAAAAATAACACAAAAAAACAGGCGAGGTGAACAAACAGACCACCGAAGCATCAGCTATGTTCTGCATGGATTGAAAAAAAACCCTCTGTGTGGAGATCAAAAAGATTTCAGTAGAGCGCAAATTGAGGTTTTAAGCGTGTTGTGTGTGGGGTTTTTTCATGGTAGTAGTTTCTGTGTGTGTGTGTGTGTGTGTGTGTGTGTGTGTGTGTGTGTGTAGGGAGGGTGGGAAGGGGCTTTGCATTCCTCTTGGGTGCAGAAAAGTCTAAAATCCAACTGCAATCCTGCAGCTGGTTGGATGACCCAAGTTTTGGGGTTGAATCAGAGTTTAATGAATATTTTTCTGTGTGGACGGATGAATTCTGCGGTTTCTTTGCAGCATGAAGCTGAAGAAGAAGAAGAAGAAGAAGAAGAAGAAGAACAACAACAACAACAACGTCCGCTCAGCAGCCTGCAGGCACACCGACGCTCCGGCACAATATTTCCTTTAAGAGTTTTCATTTTATTATGTCGTACCGAAATATACAGTTAATTTACCAAAATTACCATTTAAAGCCTTTATATAAAGCCTATATATAAAAATAATTATGTTTTAATAGAGCATTTGTTAAACTATTTATTTACATTCAAGCATTTGCAAGGCTTCATAAAATATATATATATACCACAAAATAAATGTATAATGTATAATAATGCATTAGGAAATTTTCTGTTTTTTGTTAATGATAAAATTAATGAATTATTTATTACTTTTTCAGCATAGTTATTTTTACACAAATTTATACGTTGACTTTTTAATTTTTATTTTTGCGCAATTAAAGAAATGACATCAAAACATCATACCGGGCATTTGTGAATGTAATCGCATATCAAAGCAGCAAAATATTCTTTTCAACATAATATTGGTTTTCATCATCAATCGTTGAAAGCATTTTTGCTGTGCAAGTCATTTTGCATCTGGTTTATTAATGTTTAAAAGAAAATTCATAACCAAAAGAGGAGCTGAAGGTGCAGCAGAGGAAATATTTCACAGATTACTAAAGCAAAACACCAAACACTGCTTCATTATTTCAAATACAATTAACATCTAACAACCACAAATCAAACAGTAAAACTAACTGATATGGATGGAGGGTTAGTTTGAAAATATCCGTAATGTCTTTAACAATAAAATTGTGGCATATTATGATGGAAATTAAGTGAATTATTTGTAAAAAAAAATATATATATATATATATAAAACAAGTTTATTAAAATTAAATTATTATGAATCTCAAGATTTTATATTGCAAATAATACTCTCTCTCACAGTATTTTGCAAAGCAAAGACAAACCTCTGTAGAATCTTTGATTCTATAAGTAATTTTTAGTATTTTGACGCAAAATTTTCCCAAAAGAAACTTCTGTTCAACTGTATGCTGGAATTATAATAAATAGCAAATTATTAGTTTACTGATGATAGTGTTTTTTTTTATCAGATAATACAGGGTTTGTGATATCCAAACTTTTAACATTTAATTATTTAGAAATTTTGTGAATTTTGCATCATAGAAATAAAAATACTGCACTTGCTGCACAAAATTAATGCACTCATTTTGGAAAACAGCATTATAGCTCAGACTCATGCTAAAAAGATAACATCAATATTTCCACTTCTTAATATACGGCTGTTTTTCAAACCCTGGCTCGGGGCCTGAGGGTGGATCACAGGAAGATAGGAACTGTTTCCAAACCTGCTGGTTAAATGCTGAAACCTTCACACACAGAGAGGCAGCAGATCTGCAGCAGCCACACCCACCAACACAACCCACAACACAAAGACTGGAGCAGGACGGGAGTTTTGCACATTTGGGTTCACGTCCCAAGAGGAAAAGGGGTGAAATTAGGGCTCGACTAATATGGGATTTTGAAGACTGATAGCTGATATTTTGTTTCTGATTTTCAATATCTTTAAATTTGACTATTTTCATGCCAAAAATGATTCTCAGTTTTCAGACTTTCCCTCGAAATGTTCTTCTTGGAAAAGCCTCTGAAACATTTAGACCATCATTTAGACACTAAAACTCTCCACTGAAAACCCAGATGAACCCAAACTAGGGAAACTCTGGGATACATGACTGCCTTTAAAATGAAGAATGAATTATTACAAAATAAAACGAATTGAACAATTACACGAATAACCAATTACCATTTTTCAGTATCTGTGATCAGGAGGAACCTCCATCATATCAGAGGTGATGATAGCTGATATATCTTTAATAAAAGGACGATATCGGCCCCATATATGAGTCGAACCCTAAAGCAAACACCCGTCTGCATGCTGCTGCCTTTACTGGTCATTAGCAGGATGGGAAATTGCCTCCAGCCACCAGATACTGCTTCATGTTGGCTACAGCTGGTAAATTAATCTCCTCTCCAGCTTTATTCTGTTCTTAAAAAACGGATCTGGATGGTAAAACAGTGGAAGTGGCTGGTGTGTTTTCAGACAGACCTGAAGTTAATTTCTTGCCTTGGTTATCAGGGTTAGAGGGGCGTTTTTGCTTCTCTTTTGATGCATTTTATTTCTTTTCCGGTTGTTCTTAATGCAGTTTCACCTGTTTGAGAAAATTTCCAGAGCAAGACACCGTGTGGAAATAAGGCAGCTCACTCCCCTTGAATCAAAAACAGTGTCACTCGATTCAAGAAAATGACTGAAGTAAGCTGCTTTGCCTTGGAAACCAGTGGAATTATCTCACTTCACCCTGTTGGCAGATGGCTTTCACTAAAGAAACACAGATTTTAAGACTTTTAAAACTAGATTAAAGGTCTTGTTCAGATGGATGTTTGCTGATCTGCTATCAGAGGCACAGAGGGGGTTTCCTAGTGAACTTAGTCCAGTTTTATTATTATTTTTTTCCAGTTTCACCCATTTGAAAAGTGACACGATCCAGAAAGGAAGATCGCTCCATTTTTTTCCAAGCTAATGTCCCTTCACTGGAGAAAATACGTGAAACAAGCTACTTTGCATTGGAAACAAGTGAAATTATCTCACTTTGTTGGCAGATCTTTAAGAAAACACAGATTTTAAGACTCAATACTTGCAGAAATGGCTTGTTAAATTGATATTTAGTGCAGTTATTTCTGTCAGGTTGTTCTCTGTGGACTTTCAGCCATTTCAAAAGTTTTCAAAACAAGCCGCCATGTTGAAAAGAAGCAGATCACTCCACTGGTATCGAGATAATGTCACTTCACATGAGAAAACACTCCGGTTACCTTGGAAACAAGTTAAATTATCTCACCTTGTTGGCAGATTTCACTTAAGAAAACACAGATTTTAAGACTCTGTACTGGAAGAAGTGACTTGTTATATTCAGTGTAGGCTATATTTAATGTGGATATTTTGTTTTTTCTGTTCAGTTCTCAATGCAGTTTCATCCGTTTCAAAAGTTTTCAAAACAAGACAAAGTGTTGAAATAAAACAGATCGCTCCGGTCATATCGAGAAATATTGAGAAAATACTGGAGTTGCATTGGAAACAAGTGAAATGATCTCACCTTGCTGCCAGATTTTTTTTCCCACTTAAGAAAACCCAGATTTTAAGACTCAATACTCGAAGAAACGACTTGTTAAATGGATATTCAGTGTATATGTGGATATTTAGTGTAGTTATTTCTGTCTGGTTTTTTCTCAATGCAGTTTCATCCGTCTCAAACGTTTTCAAAACAAGACAAAGTGTTGAAATAAAGCGGATCGCTCCAGAAATATTGAGAAAATACTGGAGAAGGTGAAGCACAGAGGCTTTTTCCTACCTGTCTGTCCTCCTGTATCTGCCTTCCTCCTTCCTTCTGTTTTCTTCCTCTCCTCCTCCTCCTCCTCCTCCTCCTCCTCCTCCTCCTCCTCGGGGGTCTCGGCTCTGTGTGTCCATCAGACAGTGACAGGGAGATTACATGATGTGACACAAGCTATTAACATCCGTCTGCGTGTTAATGAATATGATTATGAGCCGACCTGCTGCGCCGGCCCGCCTGTGTTTACACACAGTTCATATTCACACATATTCAAGATTCAGTGTTTTTTCCTCCAGAGTCTTTCTTCTCATCGGGGAGGAAAAAGCCTCTGAAGCATCATGGGACACTAAAACTCTCCACTGAAACACAGACTGATCACATGCTGTTAGTGTCAGCAGGGAAACATGATTCACTGCTGTTGGTCGCTCCCATTTTTTGTTCATTTTCCGTGTTTTTGCTGGAATTGAAGGATTATTTTTGTCCTCTGTGTGTGTGGAGAATATTCTGTGACCATCGGCCTTATGAAACCTTTTCAAAAAGCTGCTGTATAATTTTAGAAACATTTGGCTGTCGCTGTGACAATCGGGCTGTTTTTCTGAATTCCTGAAAAGTTGAAACTCTTTTTTCCATCCTGACAAGAAGAAAATTCTGGGGGGAAACACGGAAAACTGGAGATTTCTGGGCCATAAAAACAGTCAAATAGAAAGATATTTAATAGAAAGTCACTATAGCAGGTGTTGTTTCAGTGGGTTTTTCCAGTTCAGTTTTCGGAAGACAATTGGACAGGAACTTATAAAAATGTGACTGTAATTTCTTATCCTGGTCCCTAAACTTATTCTCCAACCATTATAGTATTTTGAATTTTTGTCTTATTTTGGTTTTTGACCCATAGTTTCAGTATTACTGCATTTAAAAAACACAAATTAAAACTCCCATGACTTTTTAGACTGTAAAGATCAAAACATCAGACACTTAAGGCACTAAAGTCCCTGCTGGAAGAGGGAAAATATAAAAATAATCAAAGTTAAAACACATAAGACATTTAGTTTTTACTGTAGCCTACTATTAAATTCATAACCCGAACACTAGAAGAACCACTTGATTCTATGAAAAACAAGAAGCATTTAACAGTTTAACAGCCAGTATCTCTGGACTGTCTAATAAAGAAAACGAACACTAAACTACATGTTCGATCAGGAGAAAAAACAAAAATAATATTAATTTACCATTAAATGATTGTTGCACTGTTAAACATGACCAAAAGCTATGTTTACTCTCAACAGCATTCATTACAATTTGACTAATGATAGAGATTTGTCTGTTAAATAATATTTGCTCATAACCTCAAAAACATTCAAGGCTGAAAGTAACTAATTACATTCACTCCTGTTACTGTAATTGAGTCGCTTTTTTGTGTACTTGTGTACTTTGTATTTTCTAAAGTCAGTAATTTGACTTTTCCTTCAGTCCATTTTAAATCCATCCATCACAGAACAGAGTGTGTGTCTCTCCATCAGCAGCAGAAACTGGATCAACTGTAAACTGACAAACTGTGGATCCATTCACAGTGAGAAGAGGAATCTGACTTTACTTTGTTTCTGCACTTTATTTTCCTCATTTCTAATGTTTCCAGTGAAAAGAATCTAGTGTGAACTCTGTCCTCTCTCCTTTTAGAATCACATGGGAAAGATCACAGCTGACAACGTTCTCTGTTCTAAAGAGGAACTCAGGAACTTTTACTCTGAGGACATTTTAAATCACACACTTTGTACTTTTACTGCAGTATTTTTAGTAGCCTAGTTTTACTTCTACTGCAGTAAAATATCAGCAAAGTTCATTCAGTAAGGATCCTAACTTTCATGCCAGCAGTTATTTTGTTTTTTTTCAGATTAGCATCACGGTTTCTCCTTTTAGAACAAAACTTTTATTTTAGCTGCACATTTTCAATTTTACATTTATTCTCTCTCTGCTTTGCTCCGTGAGGATTTCCCCCCCCCGGCTCTTCCCCGATTCCCCCTCCGCTGTGTTCAGTGTTTCCCGCCTGAGGTGACGACTCCGGGCGGCTGCTCGTCAGCTCGCCCGGTCTCTTCCTCGGTGGTGTTTTGGCCGTGCGGTGAGCCGCGCAGGCCCGGGATTAGCAGAGGGGAAGCGTGTGTGTTAACGGCCTGTGAAGGACTTTGTTCAGCGGCGCAGGGTCAGCGGAGCGGCCGTCATCCTTTACACTTCGGCTCTGCAGCAGATTAGACGCCACTTAGCAGAGACGCTCTAAAGCCCGCTGACCAGAATAACACCGACACACACCTCCGACATCTGAGGATTACCAAAACACACTCTTCTTCTTCTTCTTCTTCTTCCTCCTCCTCTGTTCCCGTGTGAGACTTTAAAACCAGAAGCACACTGCAAAAAATCTCCATCTTAACAAGTCGTTTAGTCTGTTATTGAGTCCTAAAATCCCAATTTTCTTTTGTTTCCAATGCAGCTTCACTTGTTTCAGGAATGAGTGTCAGTCTGTTGAAACCAGTCAGACTGAAGCAGATCACTGCACTGCTGTCAAGACAGTCAGTGGTGGAAGAAGTACTGAGATCTTTTACTTCAGTAAAAGTAGCAATACAACAATGTAAAGATACTCCATTACAAGTAAAAATCCTGCATTCAAAATCTTACTTAAGTAAAAGTACATAAGTATCGGCAGCAAAATGTACTTAGAGTATCAAAGTAAACGTACTCATTATGCAAACTGTCCCCATTTAGAGAGTTATATTGTTCATAAATTATTGGAATATTAATACTGATTTATTGACATACATGTACATGTAAGCAGTATTTTAAAGTTGTCAACGTGAAGCTAATCTTAACAATTTAGCTATACTTTTGGGTAGTCTAATCTATAACAATGCTATTTTATAGTTATTTTATAAAGATGATCAAATGTTTTAAATATAAAATATTGATCTGAAAAGTAACTAGTAATTATAGCTGTGAGAAAAATGTAATGGAGTAAAAAGTACAATATTTCCTTCTAAAATGTAGTGGAGTATAAGTACAAAGTAGCATAAAATGGAAATACTCAAGTAAAGTACAAGTACCTCAAAATTGTACTTAAGTATAGTACTTGAGTAAATGTACTTAGTTACTTTCCACCACTAAAGATAATGACTCTTGATTCTACTTAACTCTTCAAACAAGTTGATTTGCATTGGAAACAAGTAAAATTATTCTCAGACTATTTCACTTGTTTTAAAAAAAAAATTGGATTTTAGGACTCTCTCTCTATAACAGACTAAATGACTTGTGTTAATCTAGTAGAGGCTAAACCCAACTAAACTCACAATCACACAGCTTTTAATTTGCAGGAAAGTTTCCTCATTTACCTAAACCTTGACTAACTTAAACTTAAACCTTTATTATGTAAATTGGTAACACTTTACAATAAGGGTCACTAAGTTAAGGGTTAGTTAATCCTCAAGAAGCATTAACTAACCCTTAATTAACAGTTAACTAATGTGTCTGGTAATCATTTACTAATGCTGTTCATGTTAACTAAGGTATTAATTTATACATTATTTAATAGTCATTTTTATAAACTATTAAATAATGTATAAATTAATACCTTAGTTAACATGAACACCATTAGTAAATTACACATTAGTTAACTGTTAATTACCCTTATTAAGCATTAACTAACCCTTAACTTAGTGACCCTTATTGTAAAGTGTTACCTGTAAATTCATATCAGAAATCATAGTAAGTAGCATCAGATTGATGTATTTTAGTATTTAAATGGGAAACAAGCATATTTTAATGCTTTTCTGAAACTGTAATCAACTTTTGTTCATTTTGGCGGTTGATCATAGTTTACCCTGCTTTTGATTTAACACCAAACAGCAAAATGGTCAGTGCTAATTAAGCTCTGAGTGTAAAAATGCCAGTGTTTCCATCGGTCCACACCATCAGACTGAATTTAACAGTTTCAGATAGATTTAGTCAGATCTGCTCTGCGACTGTCCAGTCAACACTAGTTCACTCCAAATGACTGTCATTTAAAAAAAAACACTTAGACAGAAAACCTGCTGTGTGCGTTACTGAACACGCAGGAGGAGCACATCAGCCAACAGAGAATCTCTCCCCAACTACACACACACACACACACACACACACACACACACACACACAGTAACAACATTATGTCACGATACTGAATTTTACCTTCAATGCTGATAAAAAAAAAAAAGCAAAACTGACACAATAAAATAACCTGGAACATGAAAAACACTGAAATTGGTTTAAAATGCAGCAATTATACAAAGTAAACAAGCAAAAGATTTGTTTCCATCACAGTCACTGATTGGCTTTTTGAAGAGGAGGAAGAGAAACGACATAAAGATTCCCGAAGGTTAGAACTGTACAAATGGAGCAAATGAGTTTCTGATAACAATGCAAAAGGATTCATGTAATGCAAAGTTATTCTGTATGTAAATCACGTTTCTACTATGGATTTAAACTCCGGAGTGTGAATTTTCTGCAAAGCCGATGATGGTAAATGATGAAAAATACCACAAAATGTGTCCTGTATTTAGTAGAGTTTTGTAAAAACTCTAGAATAGGCTAGTACCCATTCTCAAACTGGGTACTTTGGTAGTTTTTACAGTCCTGGTACTTCTTGCAGCACTCGGTGCAGTGTGGCGGTGCAGTGAGGTTCCTTCAGCAGCCATGCAGAAGGAGGTCAGGCTGCAGATGGTTTAAGGTTCAAAGCCAGTAGCAGGGTTCGACTGATATATGGGGCCGATATCGTCCTTTTTATTAAATATCAGATATCATCACCTCTGATATGAAAGCATTTAATTATAAGGCTCAGACTGGAACAACCTACCAACTTCTCTGAAATCTCTGCAGTATTTAGGTTCATTTAAAAATGCTCTTATCACTCACCTCCCAACAGACTGCTCCTGTTAACTGTCACTATTTACTGTTGTTATAATACGTGGTGTGTGAGTGTGTGTGTTTGTTTTTGTCCTTTTATAATTAGGCCTAGTCTAATTGTAACTGTAACCATGTCTGTTATTTGTTGCATATTGCGTTGTATCTTATGTTGTGTGTGTTTTATTTTGTCTTTTGTCAGGACCCCCTCGAAAACGAGATGGTACATCTCGAGGGGTTTTATCCTGAAAATAAAATTTGTATGTATGATGCAGGTTCTCCTGACCACAGATACAGAGAAACAGACTGGAAAACCTGACATCCTATTATAATCCTACTATTCCTACTACTATAAAATGAGGAAAACTCTGTCCATCTGTCTGTCTGTCTGTCAGTCAATCTGAAGCTGCACATGGGCATTGAGCACTGGCACAGGCAGGGACTGACGAAGCAGATTTTTCCATTTTCCCAAATTTACGCTGTTTATGCACATTTTTGGCAAGTCTGTGCGGAGTTGGACTAGTAAAATTAGATTTTCTTTGACCATTTACTAATTTTACTGTTCAGTAAAGGTTATCGTAAATTTATTCTTCATATAAAGGCTGATACAGGTTTTTGAAGACCGATACTGATATTTTTCTATCGAAGCTGATATTTTGTATGTTTACATTTGACCATTTATTCAGTTTTTTTCCTCCAGCGTTTTCTTCTCATCAGGATGGAAAAGCCTCTGAAACAGCACTTAGACCATCATGGGACACTAAAACTCTCCACTGAAACACAATTATTTTAGTGTCAGCAGCTCTTTTAGGCAGCGTATTCAATGGTAGGGGAATTCTGGGATACATCACTGCCTTTAAATGAAGAATTAACTAGAAAAAAAAACATTTTGAACAACTAAATGGAAAAATAAAATGTGCAAAGAAACTCAAATGTCACTGCAGACAATATCGGCCCCATATATCAGTCTAAGCCTGCTTTGTATTACATGCATGACGCTGTAGCAGTTTGTGTTGAGTTGCAGTCGAGTGTTTTGTTTGTTGTAAATATCAAAGTGTCTGTTTTTTTTTTTTCCAGCAGACTGGCTGTGCGGGAAATAAAAGCAAGTTGAGCGTGCCAAAACCTGAACATCTACGTTTTTCTGCACACACACACACACACACACACACACACACACACACACACACACACACACACACCGTCACCACCAGCATCCCTCTGCACACTCTCAATATTGATAATTACTAACAGGCAAAATGACTTCTTGTACGATTTGAGATGCAGAATGAAATATTTTGACCTGGATCTACTCGGCTTTGGATAGATTTGTTAAATCAGTTTCAACCCTTATCAGTTTCAATTTTTAAACTGTATTTCCAAAATTAAAGTAGAAACCAGACCACAAGAAAAATGGTTTTGACTACGGATCCCCAGAGAAGCCGATACTGGTGCTTGATCACTTCATGAACTCCTATAAAAGTGCAC
Organism: Centroberyx affinis; assembly: GCF_046629955.1. NCBI lineage: Eukaryota > Metazoa > Chordata > Actinopteri > Beryciformes > Berycidae > Centroberyx > Centroberyx affinis. The sequence continues at coordinate 8,734 of NW_027282935.1, read as the reverse complement.
AAAAAAAAAAAAAATGAAAACGTTCAAAGTGGAAAATCACATTCCGTTCTTCATTCAGCTTTGCATCACTCCACAGCGCTGGCAGGCGATGCGATGTTTCCAGCTGAGTTTCATTCAAGAGGAAAACAGTGGAAAGGATTTAAAAAACAACAAATAAACCAATGAACAGCTTCACAGCCAATAAACTTCAAATATCAGTGTTTATGGTCAAAGATGAACCCGTCATGAACTCATAACACACGCAAACAGTTCTTAGATTCTCAATCAAAAACGTCATCTCTCTCTGAAGCACACACACTCTCTCTCTCACACACACACACACACACACACACACACACACACACACTCTCACTACACCACTGTGTTGCCAGTTCATTTCACACACAATCACAGTCACTCAAATAAAATAAAGTCTCAAACTCCGAATCAAACAAACGGTCTCTATCCTTTTCAGTCTCACAAAACTTTGCGAGATGAGCAGGAACTCTGAAACACAGATTCACGTGTTGCAGATCACGATTAAGTGAAACGATCTACCATGAAAAGAGAGATAAGAACAGAGATGATGCAAGTGTGACACGCTATTCAGTATCTGGCAAAACAATACATTTACATTTTCTGTGGTTGTTTTTTTCGGTAACACTTTACAATAAGGGTCACTAAGTTAAGGGTTAGTTAATGCTTAATAAGCATTAACTAACCCTTAATTAACAGTTAACTAATGTGTCTGGTAATCATTTACTAATGGTGTTCGTGTTGAGGTATTAATTTATACATTATTTAATGGTCATATTTATAAACTATTAAATAATGTATAAATTAATACCTTAGTTAACATGAACACCATTAGTAAATTACTCATTAGTTAACTGTTAACTAAGGGTTAGTTAATGCTTATTAAGCATTAACTAACCCTTAACTTAGTGACCCTTATTGTAAAGTGTTACCGTTTTTTCTGTGTTCTACTACTTTATGTGAAATATATTTGGTGTTAATAATCTGTCGTTACCTTTTCATGACTGTCAAACAACAGCAAAAAATGTTTTTTCTTGAACCGAAGTTTGCTAGCTTGTTAGCATTTTGTGACTTCCAGAAAATAAACACTTTGATGATGATGCAGTTCTTTGATAACTGTGAAAAGGCAACAACAGATTATTTACACCATATACATTTCACATAAATGGGCTTTGTGGGCGTGGCCTGTTTAAATTATTAACGAACGTTTTTCTTATTTAACCCTGACCAAACCATTTCTCTAACCTTAACCAAGCTGTTTTAGTTGCCTAACCATAACCGTAACACAAGTAGTTTTATTTGCCAAAAGTTATGTTTTCAAGTTTGTGGTGGAGGAACGTAATTCAGGTCGTGGTGGAGGCACGTTTTTTAGGTCGTGTTCATTTCACGAAAAAAATTGCAAAATCGTGTCCATGTACACAAATCTATAGATTACATTTTTGTGACTATTTCACGAACTGCCGTGAGAGCGGGTTGAAAGTAATTCAATGTAATCTCGTTTGATATTCTATGAATCAGTTGAAACATGACTGAAGCAGGAAGCAGTTTGACATTGAAACAGCGGTGGAAAGTCAGGATGTGGAGACATTTACCTTCAACTCCGACGACTCGGGTTCAACTCCCAACTCATGACAACGAGTTTTCATTTACTGAACCATGAGGTAATCCTGAAGCTGGCCTGAACCTAAGTTGTTTAGTGATGGGTAACGCTGCTGGCCATGTGGAGGTAAAGTACGAATCGAAGGTGCAAAGCTTTTTTGGAAGATATCGCGCAAACATTGTATGAAAACCATAAATAAACTTTGGTTAAGGGTAGAAAACTTGATTGGGCCAATAATGGAGGGTTTGCCTCTTCTTCTGTCTGCTGATTGGCCACAAAATCTGATGGCGTTACGTGAATCGGTTCATACATTACATGCCTTTTCATGAGAAGCCCCGCCCACTGCCACGCCCCCTTTGACCAATCGGTGTGAAAAGTTCTCATCAGTTCTTCCTTGGCCCAATGACCAACCTTTCCACTAAGTTTCGTGAAAATCCATTGATAACTTTTTGAGAGACAAACAAATAAACTAATACGTCAAAGTCCACTTTTCGCACATATCAGAGCACATATTTGCATTTTTAGAAATTTCATGAGACCAGACTCGTCCTCCTCATTTCTCTGGATATCTGTGATACACAATACACACCACTGAGCTGTCACACACACACACACACACACACACACACACATACACTTGAGTACTGTGCCCTAACCCATAGCTTCTATAGAGGGTTTATCATGCGGTTGATGTGTTGGGCTCCCGAAGGCTCTCAGGCTCAGTCAGGCAGAAGGCTGGGTGTGGAGGACGCTGTGGAGACGATGGATGTCTGCAGGCTCATGTTTTGATCTCTGAAACTGTCCCTATCAAACTGAGTATGGACGGAAATACCTGACATGATGGCAGACAAAACAGAATCAAATATTGAGGGAGGCTGAACGCCGAGAATTAAATCTGACTGTTGTTTCAGATGAGAACATGTGGGCAGATGAGTCTTTTACTCAGTGGAGTTTTTGTTGTGTTTAGCTCAAAGGGGGGGTGGGGGGTGGGGGCAAGGTGCTGACACCGGCAGGGTGAGGGGTTATTATTATTATCCTGGGGTTTAATGGAGAGTTTTAGTGTCCCATGATGGTCTCAAGGCAGTTTCAGAGGCTTTTCCCACCCTGACAAGAGGAAAATTCTGGAGGAAACACTGAATTCTTGCATTTTTGGGGGGATGTTTTGGCACTAAAATAGTCAAATGTAAAGATATATATGTATATACATGTAATATTGGCACAAAATATCAGCTATCAGAAATGTCAATGCAAAATAATTTTTACCTGCCTTTAAAAATCCATATTGCATCCTAATGTGCACACAGAACTGTGAGGTGCTGTGGATGAAAGCACTAACTGTCAGGTGAGAGGCAAACTGTTTTAGTTTTACAAACATTTCAGGCAGAAATAATCTGATTGGTTGAGTTAAACCTCAGTGGGCGGAGCCAAAGAACCACAGTTTTTCTGGCTAAGTAACATTAGACTGAAGCTCAGTGAAAAAGACAAGAGGTAAGAGAGGAGGAAGCTAATATTATGAAGCCTAGCGCTCTGCTGCTAACTGAAAAAATACAATCTATCATACTAAGTTACTAGCTAGTTAGCTAGCTGACTCAAACTAGCCAAACTAGCATATAGCTATCTAAGTTAGCTAGTTAGCTAGAGGCTGAGCTTCAACATCATGAATGAATAAAAACAGAACTTATTTCCATTTATATTTTTATTCATATTTTGACCAGTTTCTTCGGTAACACTTTACAATAAGGGTCACTAAGAATTAACAGTTAACTAATGTGTGATTTACTAATGGTGTTCATGTTAAGTAAGGTATTAATTTATACATTATTTAATAGTTTATAAAGATGACTATTAAATAATGTATAAATTAATACCATACTTAACATGAACACCATTAGTAAATGATTACCAGACACATTAGTTAACTGTTAATTAGTGACCCTTATTGTAAAGTGTTACCGTTTCTTCTTTGCCATTCAAGTTTACCAGTTCGCTAACTTGCTTTCTGAAAAACGTTCTTTGGCTCCACCCACTGAGGTTTAACTCAACCAATGAGATTATTTCTGTTGTAGAATGTCTGTAGAACTGAAACACTAATCTGTGGGTTAGGTTGACCTACACTGTGTAGGTCATCAGGTGGAGCGAGGCCCTGACTCCTGGTTCGGGGTTCAGTTCCCACCGGAGCCTCCTGCTCAATCTGCATCAGTCTGGATGCTGTAAGGCTCTTTGGGTAAAAGCGTCCGGCAAGTGGCAGCTGTTCTCACTGAGGCATGAGGAACGGAAGGGATGGAAGACATTTTGTCATGTACATATGGAGCCTGCACATCGCTCTGTACACTTGATGGGCAGCAATGTGATAAAAAGACTGATTTTTCTGTTTCCACTCTGGCTGAACTTCAGACACCCCTCAAGTTTCCTGTTAAATTTGTCAATAAATCTGTTTCTTCTTCCCTTTCCCTCCAGCTCTTCTTCTCTTCCACAGCACTAATCTATAATCCATAATCATTCTCAGATCACAGGAATAGGCTATTTGTTGTGTCTGTTGTCTGGGTGTTGTGACTTATCTTACATTATCTTGTCTTATCTTATTAAGATACGATATCTTATCTTATCCTTGTAAGGTCTTATCTTATCTTATCTTACCTTGTCTTGTCTTGTCTTATCTTGTCTTATCTTGTCTTATCTTGTCTTATCTTATTAAGATACAATATCTTATCTTATCCTTGGAAGATCTTATCTTATCTTATTTTACCTTATCATGTCTTGTCTTGTCTTATCTTATCTTATCTTATCTTACCTTACCTTATCTTGTCTTGTCTTATCTTATTAAGATACAATATCTTATCTTATCCTTGTAAGATCTTATCTTATCTTACCTTATCTTGTCTTGTCTTATCTTATCTTATCTTATCTTATCTTATCTTAACTTATCTGATCTTATCTTATAAATTCATAATTTATATATATACAGTAATTGACTTTTGTTGCTGTTGCTGGATGTTTGCCTTCAGATGATCACAGACTGGAGGTTACAGTTCACCCATCTTTATATTTCCCACCACATAGAGACAGTCTCACTTTACCTTTGATGACACCAGACTCCAGAATAAACCTCGCTGTCAAGTCTGTGTTGCAGCCAGTTAACTTCCTGATGCTTTTGGCTTTTATCTGACCAGTTTGAGGGATTCACAGTGTTAATCAACGCTTAAGTAGTGAGATTAATTTGATTACTTTCATGGCCTGCTGTGCTGTTTATAACATTTAACAGAAACTTAAATCTGTTGTTGCCTCTTTTCTTTAGAGTGGAGCCTCCAGAAGCAGGCCTATCAGCTTATCGACTGTCAGGCTTTGACCAGTTTAGCCCCAGGAAGCCCCAGCACAAACTAGGGGAGGGGGTGTTCTGTAATCTGATATTTAAAAGGGCATAACAAAATAACTACTTTTTTTTTTACCTCTAACAACGAGTAATCCCTTAAAATAAAAAAAATACATTTTCATTAATTTACATTAATTCACTCCTTAATTCATGCAAAATTAATTAAGGGAGTTATCAATGGAGGAGATCCCATCGAAACCTCCTTAAACACCTTAATCTTGACTCATTACTTTCTAATTTAATGTAAATTTCAGGGAGACGGGAACGTTTCCATTAATTTCCACTTAATAACCTGTAAACCTGCACAAAAGACATGAAAAATCCCTTAATTTCTAGTGTCTCTGTGAACCAACCCATGAATAAATCCCTTATAAACTCATGATACCAACCTTACCTTATTAAAGATATGTTATTTTTAATGGATAATTAATGTTTATGTAATGGAGAAATTAAGGACATTATCTGTGACATCACCACTGAAATTGAAACTACTTGCAGGAACATTACTGTAACGCTTCACCAGCCATAACTGTTTGTAGTAAAATGAAAAGTTGTGCTGTGTTGCCTGGCTGCTGTTCTGTCTCACTTTGACTTTTATTTGACCCCCAAATGTAGTTTTCCACTGTGAACTTTGTGTGAGGCGGCTGAACTTATACCAGTGATGTAGTGGAAAATAAACAGGTGGGTAAACTATGATCTGAGCATCATAAGGCAAACTACCATCAGTATCAACAAAAATCAATTATATTCAGTGGTGAAAAGTAACTAAGTATATTTACTCAAGTACTGTACTTAATTAGATTTATTTTTTTGTATTTTGAGATACTTTACTTGAGTATTTCCATTTGATGCTACTTTATACTTCCACTCCACTACATTCAGAGGGAAATATGGTACTTTCTACTCCACTACATTTATTTGACAGCTTTAGTTACTTTTCAGATGGAGATTTGACACAATGGATAATATAACAAGCTTTTAAAATACAACACATTGTTAAAGATGAAACCAGTGGTTTCCAACCTTTTTGGCTTTTGACGTCTTCCAAAAAGCAGTGTGTAGTCGGGTCACATTTCAGATGTCTATGAGTTGTTAACAGCTCCACCAAATAGTGATTTTTCCCTCTAAACCTCACATGGTTTCATTTCAATAAATGTTCAAATGATCCAATATTTCAGCAAAAATCAAAGATTAGAGAAAAAGTCCAAAAACTGAAAACAGATTTGTGTATCAGAACTTTGTTTTTTCTTCTTTCTTCTCCCATTAATCATCTCACGACCCCTCACATTTATCCGGTGACCCTTTGGAGGGGCCCGACCCCTAGGTTGGGAACCACCGGACTAAACTAGCTAACTGTATATAAAGTAGTTCAAACTAGCTCCACCTCCAGCAGCTACAACAGTAACATGCTGCTTACACACTGATGCTTCAGTATTAATAATCTAATGATGTCATATATAATAAAATATCAGTCAGAGGGACCAAACCACTACTTTTACTTTAATACTTTAACTACATTTTGCTGCTAATACTTACGTACTTTTATTTAAGTAGGATTTTTCATGCAGGACTTTTACTTGTAATGGAGGATTTTTACATTGCTGTATCGGTACATTTACTTAAGTAAAGGATCAGAGTACTTCTTCCATCACTGATTATATTTTCAGAAAAGCATTTATATCAGCCTCTTAATCTGCAGATAGAGGTGGAAGTTTTACTCTTCACTGCTCATCTCCCCTCTGTTCAGTTAGATTGACTTTAGTGTAAATTTGGGCTGCTGTGTCGCTGTGTGGCAGGAAGAGCTTCCTCTCAGCGTGAGGTCAGAGGTCAGAGGTCAGAGGTCACAGGCCCGCCACATTCAAACAGCTTCAGCAGCAGAAAATGTGACGTTTTTTTTCCAAAGGTCAAATGATGTCAAACACTGTAGGTTCAGTTCAACATTTAGATTCAAGTTAATCTTTGGTTGACTAGATATTTTGTTTTATTTTACATTGTACGTTTGACATATAGGACTGTAACATTGTGTTATTCTGTATGAAAAAGAACTATAGTAAACCTACAGTAAATTTTAGAGGCACAATATACAAATATCACAGTAACTTTGTAAATCTGTATACAGAAATATTATAGTGATATCATAGGAGGTAAATTTACCAGAAAGTGCATTAAGGTCCCTGTAAACTCACTACTGATTAACATAGACACACTATAAGACCCTATAGGAATGTTATAGGAATATTACAGTGATACTACAGTAGATAAAAAATACCACCAAGTACAGTAAAGTCACTATGAACTCAGTTTTGAGTAACACACTATAAGTTTTTATTTGAATATTATAGGAATGTTATAGTGATACCATAGCAGATAAAAATACCATAAAGTGCATTAACATCACTAATATCCAGTACCATAGACACAGAATAAACCCCTATATGGTGGGGACTCAAGTCACAGTTTTAACTGCTTGAGACTTGACTTGACTTGACTTGGGTTCTGGTGACTTGGGACTTGACTCTGACTTGTACTCTGATGACTTGAAAAGGTTTCTAAAGTCTTGACTTGAGATCTTGTGTTTTTTGTAAATGACTTAGATTGAAAGTGATGAGATTTGTTCCAGCAGACGACTGAATTTAAATTCTATTTTCTGAATTTGTATGGAATGATTGAATTTATTGAAGTTGAAACTGATTATAGAAATCAAACTCATGATGCTCTTACCAAGTTTTTATCCTATTAAAACCATATTGCATTGAAAAGTCCTAGATATTTAGTTTTCTTTAAGATATTAAATTGATACTGGACTCTTGATTTGTTCTGACTTGACTTGGTAATCTACATTTAGACTTGAGACTTGACATTAATGACTTGGACTTGACTTGGTAATCTACATTTAGACTTGGGACTTGACTTGAGACTTGTGCCTCAAGACTTGAGACTGACTTGAGACTCGAGCAGAGTTGACTTGGTCACACCTCTGATAGACACAGTATAAACCCCTATATGAATATAATAGTGATTTTCCATCAGGTGCAGAAAGCCTGCAGTGCTGTATAAATCTCTCCTGTTTTTCCCTACAGGCAGTGAACGCCTCTCTGCAGCTGTAACCAAACTCCATGAGGGTTTGTGCTGCTGCTGAGCTTCACTTCTGTCCTCAGTTCACTTTACACCGTCACACCCAGAGACACAGAGACACAGAGACACAGAAACCCAACCAGCCTTTTGTTCCTGCTCAGCAACCTGCAGACTGAACTGGAGCCATGTTTGGATTTCAACAGGGAGAACAAATCACTGTAATATTCCTATAAAATTACTGCAATTGTGTCTGTGGTACTTCATAGTAAGTTTATAGTAAACTTAATGTACTCAGTGGTATTGTTATTCACTAAAGTATCACTATATTATTTCTATAATATTTCTATAGTTTCCTATAGTGTGTCTGTGGCACTTCATTGTGAGTTTCTATAGTGATTATTGCACTTTGTGGTGTCTTTTCTACCATAGTATCACTATAATATTCCCATAATATTCCAATAAGGACTTCCAGTGTGTCTGTGATCTTCAATAGTGAGTTTACAGCTTACAGTTTAATAGTGAGTTTATAGTAAACTTAATGTAGTAATGGTATTGTTATTCACTAAAGTATCACTATATTACTTCTATAATATTTCTAGAGTTTCTTATAGTTTTGAGTGATCTTATTGCACTTTATGATATATTTTCTACAGTAATAGTGAGTTTATAGTAAA
>NW_027282934.1:110000-125565 GCF_046629955.1 Centroberyx affinis | reverse complement strand
ACGACTACAGGAGAAAAACAGACTGCCTGGTTAAGTAGTGACTGCTGAGCTGCACAGTATGAATTGAGTCATTCTACATGAGCTTGCTTGAAAATCATGGGCTAATTTGGACCTCTGGCATAAATAAAGTTAAAAAGAAAAGCTTCCTTTCTCTCAGCATCCAAAACACAGTGAAGGCTCTGTGAGCTCAAAGACAAAGGTGCAACATCAGTGAAATTGAGGACTATCTGATGCCTGTTTTACCAAGTCAACCATAACGGATGGATTAAGCAAGCTCAAAGATTAAATAAAGAGGACTAAGAGACATTAATAAGGGTGAATATAATATCCCGTTTGAACATACAGTCACTTGTGCAGCTTGAAGCATCATCTCTTTCCTACATGATAAGATTTAACAGTGGCTGTATACAATCTGAAGCGTCCCACCCATGTCTCCGTGCTATTCATTAGACAGTACAGTAGTCCACTCTGTCCTGTACGGTCTGAATGAGTCAGTTTCTGTGTTGCTCCACTGATCCATTTGAACACCTCAGTGAGCATGACTTCACACACATTCATGTGCCTCTCACTCTGCTGCTGTCGCCATACCGCCGCCGCGTTTCACCACGTAGACTTCAACTGTGCAGAGCGCTAGCACACAACTCAGGAAGACTCGGTGTTGACGTTGTAAACAGACTGCGAGAACAACCTCAGATGTCAGCAACATCACACATTAAAGGACCAACGCTGACTTTCAGGTTACTTTTCTTCTAAACTACACATTTTTCAAAAATTTCCCCATGATTCTTTTTGCTCTCACTTAATGAATTATGCGTTCTCGAGATTAAAGGAAATGCATGACATCATCACACGGCATTTCCTGAGATGGTTGAAAGAAAATGTCATCAGTTATGTTCCCGTACCTGCTGTAAACATAAGATATGGTAAACTGGCCGACCAAACATTTTCTTTAAAACCTCTCAAGCAGTGCGATTCCACAATTCCATTGCAATGTTTTGATATGTTCATCATACCTCAAAAAAGATCTTAAGTTTTATAGAAAATGTCTATTTTTTTATTATATTAAGTCTGTAGAATACCAACTGAAAAGTTTGCAATTTTGCTTAACATAAACATCAGTGTCTCTTTGCTTCTGCGCTCTCTACATTTTGGGATGTATTATGTCCACAAGAATATACATTATTTACCCTTATATGCACTACTGCAATTTGGCCAGGGATATAAACTATAAATTGTTGAGCTCCAGGTGGTGAACAACCTAGTTGTAAGAAACTTGTAATGAACAACCAGAGAGATAAGGAGACAAGAGATACAATGATGTACCGTACAGAGAAGAGTGTACCAGTGTACCAGACATTTCTGCAGATAAGAGGGTAAACACACTATTAATTTAGTTACTAAACACAGACACAAACAAACACGTTCTTCATCTGAACAATTTGTTAACTGAACCGCATTTCTACCACATCTCATAGGTCAAATCTGACCTCTGCCCTCACTTCACAATACAAGTTTAGTGGCTCCGTTTCAGCCATTTCTGCTGCTGCTCCGGTTGCTGACAACGTGTCACATCTGTGTTGCTAAGGAAATGGAGGGCTCATGATGTGATAGCGACTCTTTGTCTATGTGTGTGTGTGCATGCATGAGAGTATGTGTGAGAGAGAAGGGGACAGGAGAGCACGTGCCAGGCAGGGCTGAGCTATTAGCAGGCCACTTGAGATGGGTTATGTAACAGCGTTGTGGCTGCTGCAGTACCTGCTAGCCCTGTAGCTGCTGTCATAATTTTACACACAAACACCCGCACAGAGAGCCGCAACCACAGGCACAACATGCTCAGTGTAACACGATCCTATTCTTTTGCTTAGCGACACATCATTCTATCCTACCCAACCAGATGCACACATTCTGGGTGTGTGTGTGTGTGTGTGTGTGTTGCGTGTGTGTGTTTGAGGTCATCAGGTTTCAGCTCTATGCAGACAGGGAGAAAGAGTGGGGATGGCAGAGTCTTAATGAGTCCAGTCGCTCCATGTTGAGTTGTCCCCCCCCCCCAAACTGTAGTGTAGGAGATTATAATAAAAATTGAATTTAACAAGTGGAGCCCAGACTGCAGAGCCCCCCCTCCTACCTCTTCAGTCTCAGCAACTTACAATGCATGAGCAGGTAGGGGTTCAGGTCAATTAAGGACAATTTGAATGGAGACACAGCTGTTGCTAGGATCAAACCTGAGGCCATGTGGTGTCTCTGTGACTGTTGGGCTACACTGCCGCTCCCTTTTCATGTTGTTATTAATAAAGACCATAGTCTTTATAAAATACCTTGATACCACACTGATAAAATATATATATAAAAAGTGGCAGTTAGCTGTGTTGTAAATAGCCTGAATTTGTGTCTTTTGTGAGTCTTTCTGTTTTATATTAGAAGGTGTTAATATAAATTCCTGACTCATCATTACCTCATCATGCACCGATACCTTGGCCTGGCATCAGAGTACCGACCTGTTAGAAGACCTGCTGATGCATATTAAATAGATGTCTGTCACCTGTTTGTTATGCAAATTGTTCATTATTATGCAACCATTCTTATGCCCATCACGGCTGAATGTTAATCACAAAATGTGCCATTGTGCTCCAAGGCTTCATTTGAATCCATTAACCTCATGGCAACACCTTTTGTTGCCCTTACATCCTTCAACTTCTTGTCTGTGTGTCTGTGCAGCAAGTTGCTGCATTGATGATAATAGAGCTCGACTAGGTTTAATTACTATTTAACCACACTATGTCCCAGCAGGTTAGAGGTTTAGCATTGCACAGACTCATTGCTGTACTACCTGAACACAGAGACCCATCTCTTTCCAACAGTGAGGGGGAAGGAGAATAAATTGGGATGCTTGGCACAGGCCTAGAGGCTCAATCTCATTTTGGGGCTGTTTTATCACTCGTCTGCTGTAGACGCTCAGGATTCTCTGGTACACTCTGTGAGTCTCCTAACTGAGGAAAAAGATGAAGTTTGCACACCTTTAAGGCTCTAACACTATGGCATCTGCATGCTGACTGGCAAGACTCACCAAAAGGAATTTGAATTATGGATGTGAAATGAGTGTGGTAGTTTGTGTACTACATTTTCTCTATGCTGTAGGGTCCAAATAAACAAAAACCTGGGTGTTGTTTATGTCTTCTTGTGTCAGGTCAATGTGTATTTCAATGCACAAAACCCTAAATTATTACATAATCATATATATTGCAGAAACAATATGAAAGCAAATTATTGTAATTTCATTTGTTCTGATGATACAGCTGCCGGTGAAATGCATCTCTTGTGGCACATGAAAATTGAACTATGTGTTACATTAACTGTGCTGTATTCATTGTACATTGACTCTGTAATAAGTGGGTGTAACACAGTCTACTGACCTTGATCATCTGGGCCACATAGCTCTCAGGACCAGTGTACTCAGTGGGATCTTTCACCCTCACCAGAACCAGGAAGTAAAGGTAGTGCCACATGTTGTGTTCGGCCTTGAAATGCTCCTCAAAAGACACAGTCTTGTTGTCAAACTTGTCCCTTTCCAGCCCTGTGAGACATGAGCAGAGGGGTTGGGGGAATGAAGTGGTGGCAGCAGGCTGTTATTAGCCAACGTAATTAGCAAGATCAATTTTCTCCATAGTAGGCCTTTATATTATGCTGTTCTGTCACCATCATTTTTTAGTCTGCACATATTGAGCAAAGCACAGCTGTACACACCGCAGATGAAGCAGGTGGTTTTCAGGATCTCCTCCTTCCTCTGTTTCTCACTCCTCAGGTCTGCAAAGGTGTCGATGATCACACCGAAGATGAGGTTGAGAACGATGATGATAACAACGAAGAAGAACAGAAGGTCGTAAACCACGCGCGCAGCAAACAGAGGCTCCTGGATGGTAGAATATGGAGAAAAAGTCAACTTCCTCATCACTAAAATTATTTTATCGTCATTAAAAGCAACAGCTGCAGCCACAGCAGCAGCACAAATGCCATTTATGAATAGTTCACACCATTACAAACAAAGCAAATCATTCCATTCATTCATGGTGAGGTTCCCTGACCTCTTTGGAGGGTCTCCTGAGGATGTCTCCAACGCCTCCTCCATTACGCAGTCCCTGATTCAACACCGTGATTATACACATGAGCAGAGTGTCGCACACCCGCTCTGTCCCATCGTCCTCGTCTGCAATTAGACACACAGAAACATGTGTGAAGGGCAAGAGAGAGAGAGAGAGAGAGAGAGAGAGAGAGTGTGTGAAAGTGTTTGTGTGTCTGTTTGTGTACCAAGTTCAGGCCTTCTCAAGGTGCAAAGCAATGAGTAACAGTGAGTTCAAGAAAGCTCTTTCTTTATTCAAATATAGCCTGACCTCATTCAGAAAACTATCACTCAACTGCCTTTGATTACCAGAACAACCCTCTGGTGAGTCAACAATAAAACGCCTTTCCATGGAAACAGCTGATAATGGCATGATTAAAGAGTGGGTAATTTGACCCTCCCACCCACATGAAACAGGTAGAAGAACTAGACAAAAGAAAATCTAAAGGGATAAAATATGAAATGGCACAAGCAGCATGACAGACGAAGAGGGCGAGATGAAGACAGAGAGGCAGAGAAGGATGTGGATGAGGTCACGTGTGTTGCCCCTACGGTGCAGGTGATCCATGAAGATGCACAGGAGAGGAGAACAAACAGCGTGAGTCACCCCCTCTGCCTCATCATGCTTCTTTATGCGCGTGTTTGTGTGTGTGTGTGTGTGTGTGTGTGTGTGTGTGTGTGTGTGTATGTGTGTGTGTGTGTGTGTGTGTTCGCAAATATGCAAATACATGTGTGTATGTGCCTCTGTGTGTGTGTGTGTGTGTGTGTGTGTGTGTGTGTGTGTGTGTGTGTAACCTTTCAGGAACTGACTGCTGCTGGAAAGGTCACACACACACACACACACACACACACCCCAGTCCAGCCATAAAGACCAACTGTCCTCAAAATAGTTACTTTCAAAACTGGTAGGTTGTCAAGCAGGATCTATAAAAAAAAAAAAGTACACTAGGGAGAAATGTGATTTCAATGGACATTCTGTAGCAGCTTTTAGTAAAAACTTACCAGGAGCAGACTTGGGTGAGGAGTCAGGGCAGCTGTCTCTCATACACGAGTCAGCAGCTCCACTATTACTCAAAAAATCCCTTTTTCCTAAAAATGTGAAACAATAAGTTTAGTTGACTACTGATCATAACATAGAGATATCATTCAGATATCACAACAAATGACATAATGAAATATTGTGCCCACTAGTGACGGGAGTCACTGACAACAACAATGTGCTTTTGGATCAAACTCCTTCCACCAATTCTTCTAAACTCCACTAAAATCAGCAAGAAAGATATAGTCAGACATTATGTAAACTCAGGCAGCAGGTGCTGGGTGGGTGGTGAAGTATGGCTAAACAAAAACTGAACACATCATTTGCACCTCAACAAAGCCTACTTGAATTTGATCAGCTCAGCCAGCCAGACAGACAGAGGGAGAGCTGTACACCTGCGCAAAGGGCTTCTGACAGGCTTCCTACCATGCCGGGCTACAGGACAGAGGCAGGGCTACGGGACAAGAGGCAGCGGGAAGAAGAAGCAGAGCTGAAGGGGCAGGGAGCGGGGGGTCAGGGCCCAGAGGCGGCAGCGGGTTAGGGTGCTCCTGAGGTTTGACGGAGCTGCGGCTGTGCCTACAGGCAGTGCAGCCCGCAGCCAACAGACACAGACAGAGCCGAGCCCAGCTGGTTACATAACCCAGCGCTGTTTCTGCTCTGCTCTGTTCTGTGAAACACAGAATGGCGCGGCCACCAGGTTATGCAACAGGTGCACACACGTGCTAGCGGGTTGTCTTCCTGACCACCGGAGCACAGTGCCAGAGCTCATGAACACATACCCACTCATGCATGCTCCTGAAGACCGTGTTTTCAAAACACATACATTCATATAAACACACGTATCAGATGGGCCGACAAAGTGCCTAAGAACATGTGTTACCATGTATACAATTACGCAAATAAAAACAAACAATAAATAAAATTGTTTTCCTAAAAACACACACTATCCTATCGTTGCTGATTTTCATGTTTTAACTTATTTTGAAGGATTACATGCCTCTCTATGGGTTGAGAAAATACTCTAACCTCTCAGGCTTATGAAACCCTTTCAAAACCCATTGGATAATGTCAAAAATGCATCGCCACCAAGCTAAAAACAAGGTTATTTTTTTCTGTTACTGAAAAGTTGACATTTTGGAGATACAAAGTTTACACCCGACAGCTATACTATATAATTATCTCGTCTCCCTGCCATGCACACACACACACACACACACACACACACACACACACACACAGGTTTTTGATAATACTGCAAGAGAGCACAGCTTTACGAGATGTTGAAAGTGGAACTAAGGTTAAATGCAGTGGCACAAAGGCCACAGCGTGACAGAAAATGACTGAAATCAAGTATAGAGTAGGTTGTATTGTCATAATTGCATCTCTCTTCCATAAGGAGAAAACTAGAAATCTAACTGTTAATAAAAATCTGTTTAAAAAAAAAAAGAAATCTAACTGTTAAGATAAAGTAAAGCTATACCTATAGTAAAATCTATGCCATTTCTATTGTAGAAACTATTACTTTATTGATTAGAAATGTGCCTCTTTAAGAGAAAGCAGCAGGTTATAAAGAAGCTTTCTGTCTTCTGCAGCACTCTCACCTTATAAAGTTGATTACAAATACTGTAACTTAGAAGGTTTTGTTCACCATAAGGGTGGATTAGCAGGTTTTGGGAGTTCTGACCTGGGGCAGGAAGGCGGTCCACGTCCATGCGGAAGTCGTCCTTGAGGAAGAGGAAGCCGATGATAGAGAAGAAGTAGACGAGGAAGATGGCCAAAACAGCCGTCAGGATGATGGAGCGGCCGTTCCTCGTCACGCTCTTTATCACGTTGAGCAGCGTCTCCTCCCGGATCACCAGGTCGAACAGCTGTGGGGGCGCAAACACATCAACAAATTCATTTATTCAGAACAAAGTTTCCTCGCACGGTCTGAAGCGATGGTATACTCAAACAATCACAACGCAAAGGAAGCAAACCACGAGAGAGATTTCTTACCAAGAAGCTGTAGAAGAACTCGTGTACGAAGAGGCCCAGGACGCAGATGATGGCGTAGCCCAAATGGTAGATAAACAGCATGTCCATAACCACCGCTTTGTAGCCGCGGGTGAACGTTCCCTGGTTTCCCACAAAGCTCACGAGAAAGACTACTTTATTAAACAGCTGAAAGAGAAGAAGAGGACAAGGCTGAGAGATAAAAACAAAAAGAAATCAACAATTACGACGTATGAATTGACAAGAACCGATATATCAGTTGGGTCGAATCTCGCATTGCTTACATTGGCAGTACCCAGCAACAGCAGAGCGGGACCGAGGCCCATAGTGTAGATGGCACGCAGAATGAGGGAGACCAGGAAGAACAGGATGCCCCACGGCTTGGGCAGGACGGGCAGCAAGGCGGTGAACACCCCCACCGCCACCCACAGCGAGATATTCCAGAACGGGGACAAGGTGCCTGGGCCGGAGAGGAAAACATCAACAGAGCGTACGCCGCGTTAACACTCTGAGAAGAAGTGGCGTTTCTCTATTGAATTATTCAACTGAGCTAAGTGCTTTACTTGGCACAACACAGTCTCTGCTTCTACTAAGAGGCGACACTTTGAAATGTCAAACAGTAGGCCATAGGGACCGCCAACTTCATCACTCAGAACAACCGTCTCTTTAGCTGGCACTGTAAACCGCCAAAGTGTTTATGAGGCTCATTGTTCTTTAGTAAAGCGCGATGTTGTGATGATCTGTTGCTAAAAATGGTTTAAGCATCTAGCATTAAGGCTGCTGCCAGGTCACAAAGGCTATGGTGGATTTGATGTTTCAATGCGACTTGAATCATCTGATCACACATCAAGTGACAGGTCTGAACATACAAAAATCAGATCTTCAAAACTTGACATAAAAGCGGTTCGCATTGGGATCAGAATTCTAGAAAGTTTGAACACAATCCAGCCACAACTTTGCATACAAGCAATGTTAACACATGGAGAGGGAGAGTGGGAAAAAGTAATTTAACAGATTTAAATAAAACCTTAGCAGACCTATGAGAGCCATTTTCAAACGCACAGAGAACTGATCTCATCAAATCCAATCTTAAGAATCAGATCTCAAAAAAGTTGAAATGCCAAGCGTAACCTTGATGTAACATCAAGAAAACCAATCGGATTGTGGTGGGGCAGACTTGAAGAGCTCAACTGAACTCACCACTTTTGTGGAAATACATAAAACATAGAATGCGCTTTTGGGTTTGGGTCATTTAATAATTCAATGCACTTTTGAATTAGATTAATCCATGTCCATCCATCACGCTGACAAGGTAAAAAGACAGTAGGTTTGACACAGCAGCAGACTCGTCCTGAGAGGAAGCGATAGTTCTTCTTCCCAGCATGAATAATACCTGGCAGAACCCAGACGAGCTTCAACCTCGCCACAAGGCCAGGCCAGGCTTACTCCTCGCTCACATCCAGCGGGGATCTGTCCGTGAACGACCGCTCGGTCTCAAGCCGGTGCATTACACAGACAAGTTAAGTAGCAAGAATCAGCAATTCTCACCCTCGTCTCCATCATCACCGAAGGGGTAGAAAACAGCCACAGCAATGTTGAGCAGGCAGGCCAAGTAGAAGGAGATACTCCCCCAAAGGGAGATGTGCCGCGAGAACCAGAACAGAGCCTTGTTTTCTGTACAGACATAACAAGAAGTCTTAGTGCAGGGATTCCATAATGATATAAGACTCAAAACACACACACAAACAGTGCAGGCCCAACAATTTATACTGGTAATAACAGAACCCAGACACTGCGGATCACACTCATCATTAGTAATAACCCCATCGACTGTTTCTTCTGCCCGAGCAGCAGACTTACTGCGGATCTTCTTCTGCCACCTCATCTCGTTGTACAGGTTGTCAAACTGCTGGAAGAAGTCGTTGACCTTGCTGCCCTGGTCGTCCCTCTCGGTGGTGGTGAACACGCGCACCTGGGACTCCAGGGTCAGGTACTCGCAGATGTTCGGGACGGGAAACACTATCTGTTCCATGGAGCGGTCATGACGCACAATCTGGCAAATAGATATCCGATACATCCTCATTATGGGTGTATAGCCGCACACAATGTGAACATTCTGAACTATTGGGATTCAGATAACAGCTGGAGGAGGGGACGGTGAGGCCTACCTCTATCTGCGCTGTGTGATTGGCATAGTAATGAAGGGCGTCGTCCTCCTCATGATCAGGCTCCGGCCCCGCCCCCGCTCCCAGCCCCGACCCCGGCCTCAGGCTCTGCTGAAGGATCTTGTTGTGTCTGGCCAGCTAGGATCCAAAAAAGATTACAGCTTACTACAAAACACTGTTCGTTCATCTCACTTTCAATTCACAGTACGTAGCACAAGAGTCACAAGGACAAGAGGCATTTGTTTCAGCCCACCACCAGACAACACATTCACGAAGCCTTTAAATGATAACAACAATGGGAATGTGATTGATCCCCAAAGGGAAATTCTCTTTTCATTTTCACCCACAGTAGGGCGAACATGGTCCTGCCATTGAAAGAATGTCTCACTCACCACTAGAGCTGAAACGATTTGTCAATTAATCAAGTAATTAGTTTAGATTAGTCTATCGCCAGAAGATTAATTGATTCAAATTTTGATAAAAGATAATAATCATTTTAGTCATTTGGCGGTTACAGCTTTGCTTGCTTTCTCCCTTTCATATCATTATAAAATGAATACTTTTTTTGGCAGCTGGTCAGAATAAAAAAGCAATTTTAAGACTCTAGGGCTCTGGTAATGTGTGAATGATATTTGGCATTATTTTTGACTTTTTATGGACTAAACGATTAATCTAAATGAGGCATAAATGCATTAATCGATAATGAAAATAATCATTAGTTGCATTCCTACTCATCACCCTGACACCCTAACAACCTAGAATATTATACTTGATCTGGTCAGATCTGAGCATATGAACTTCACCAAGACTTCAGCAAGATGAAAACTGATCTCGGACTGGTCTCAGATCAACAAACTAATGGATATTTAATGCAACTTTGCAGGAGAGGAGGAAATCATTGCAACACTACCATCTTGCAACATACAAAGCGTTAATTATAGATGTTTCAGTCAGACAACTTCAAGAGAGTTAAAAGGAAAAAATATCAAAACAAAAGCAGTCTGACATGACAATACAGACTTGGAGCAAATACCGTCAAATTCTGTATATCCTCTAGATCAAGATACAGCAGTTTATTTTCCTCACTTTCAGAATGATCTATATCATTTTCTTTTCTTTATTTGTTTAGCTGCATTTGATAAATTGAGCTGGCTTTATTTATTATCTCTCACACAGAAAATACTGACAGACACCAGGAACATGGCAGCTGTCACTCAGCAGGCCGCGGCAGCGAGTGACAGACGGGTTTTCTAACAGATGCTTGAACACTCGGCATCTTATGTTTGTGTGTCATCAGTGTAGGTGTGTGTTTGCGTTTCACTTTCTGGGGTCAAAAAACAGTGGAACAGTCAAAAAGACTTTCGTTGTCATAATGAAACTAGTCTGTTGGCTGGACAAAAATACCCCGTCTGACACTTGGTTCTGAAAAAGCAGAAGTGAAAACCCGCTAGACTTGGTCTGTCCTCTCCAACTGACATATACTGTAGAGAGAGGGGAGGGAGAGAGGGAGGAACACACACACACACACACACACACACAACAACTCCTTTCTCACTCCGTCTTGGCACAATACTCCCTTCTGATTTCTTTACTGATGACACCCTGGAGGAGGCAAACCAGATTCATTTAATAATCCAATGACTATTACCTGCTTGGGTGATACGAGAACACCTACAGCTATGAATCAGTCCACCTGTCGGCAGGAGAAGTGACACATCCTGGAGCTAATTTTAGAAAACTGGCAGAGCGGTTCTATTACAGATCCACATTCCTCCATCCTTTGGCACACAGGACATATACACTCAAATAGGAGCATGCTTACACCCATGCATGTGGACACAGACACACACACACACACACACACACACACTCCTGTACTACAAGGTGCTGAGGTCAGCGAAAGGGGGTAATGAGAGAGAAAGTGCAGTAATGCCGCCTTCCCAGTCTGAACCAGCTTGGGCGTTATTACCTGGTGGGCCAGGATGTAGATGTTATGTCCGACGTCTTTGGGCTTGATCAGGTCTCCCACACTGTCCTCCTCTGCCTCGCTCTCCAGCCCCTGGGCATAGGCTTCCTTCATTACATCCACCTGTTGCACAGAAGTTAGGCAATTCATTGCTCCTTACAGTACATTCAATTGAAAATAGATTAATTTTAGATAGGGCCTGTCTTTGTGTGTGTGTGCGCACTTACCAGTTCATTGGGTCTCATCTTGTAGAGGATCTTCTCTGCATTCTCACTGTCATGGCGACTCTCCATGATAGCCAATAGGAGCTTGGAGGCATTATTCTACAAGACAGGGACAGAACAATGACCTTCACATCCTGATCAACTCTACAATGCAGATATAATACTGAGTAATCATGACCAGGACTTCACGGATACAATTTTAAACTGAAATAAACCATTAAATTGAAAAAGAAAGCCTGCATTCCTTATACAAATTATAAAGATTATCATAAAAATATCATCCACTGTAACTTATTATTTGAACACTAGGAGATTTGTAAAATCAACTCCCAGTCATCAGGATCTCAGCCTCTAGTGCTGCAGATGATGAGGGCTAGAAATGAAATGCTAAGTATAGCTTCAGTGTATGTACTGTGTTCAAGTATGGCTTTTAATGCGTGTGCGTCATAGCGAGCAGCCTCGCAGCGCTCAGAGACACGTGGCGCTCACCTTGAGCTCCAGCACCAGGTCCAGCCGATGCTTCCCCAGGGGGTTGATGGAGTTGACAATCAGCGCTATAATGATGTCAATGCCGTTCGACTCATGCTTGGCTATGCAGGTCTGGAAAAGTAATGGAGCTATAGTTGGCATCAAAGTACATCAGACTGCAACAAAAATTATCAGACAAGTCACAGTAATTTGTATGTTTGACAAGACACTCTAATAGAAGACACTAAGAGGAGATTGTGAGGCTGATGTTGAAGTCCAGTTGATGCCGACATCATCAACTGGACTTGGTGTGGCAAGTTGGGAAGAGTTTGATGAAAGGTTTTCACCAATATTGTTCTTGATTCATAGGCCATAGATTACACCTCGTTTAGAAAGCCAGTTTGGACGCCCCTCTCTCTTAAGCAATTAATTGCAGCCTCTGCGATTTGGAAACTGCAGATGCATACTGCATATTGTGATTTTATTTTTTCAATTAATTGTTCAGCTCTACTTGTGAGGGGGCAAGAAAAGCTGATTCTATTTGGGAAAACTAGCCCATCCACCCCCTACCTGGTTCTCATGGCAGGGTCCCTGGCAGTACTCCGTGATGGTTTCAAGGGTTTGGCGGACCAGGTCCACGTTGCTCTCGTTGATGTAGAGGCCCAGCAGCCCGAGGCCTCCAGTGGTGCTGCCACAAATACAGTCCAGGAACTGGAGGGTCTCACACACCAGGTTGTAGTTAGTCTTGTTGTTCTGGTTGCGCAGGTAGTTCTGGATTTAGAGCAGAAAAACAACAGTGAGGTTAACAGTATACATATATATATATATATCTACATATATATATCAATACATTCAACATAAAGATTGTGTTGAAATAAAGTTAACGCCTACAAGGTTTTTCCTCTAAGGGGCCAGTACCTGCAGGTCTGAGTTGTGGTTCTCACACAGCAGCTGTAGGTAGCGTAGGATGGGTTTCATGATGGTGATGGCTGGACTCATCTGAGTTTCTTCTGCAGCCTCCTCAGCTCCAGGCCCCTCGCTGTTCTGTCCCAGGCCCTCCAGGTCCGGGTCCAGCTCCTTTCTGAAGGCACAGAAGGCCTTGGAGGTCACCGAGGAGGCCTCCTTCAGCTGGCCTCGCATCTCCTCCCTCATATGAAGCCCGGAGTCCTTCCCTACAGAAACAAGATGATTTTACTGTTTATTTACTGGAGGAGAGACACAGCTGAGTGAACATTTAGTGGAAGATCGAAGTCTCTATTGTTGTATATTATGTACATTACCTTTATTTTACTTTTACCTTTATTTTATATTAGTACCTATTTCTTCTATTACCTTCCTGTACTTGAAACATACTTGACTTCCTTGGCATTGTCCACCAATTGTTGCTGTGGCACCTGAATTTCCCCAAGGGGATCAATAAAGTGCTATCTTATCTTATCTTATCTTATCTTAAGATGGGTCTTAGTTAATGGGTGTGGGTGAAACAAGTACACCTGAAATATTTCATGAGTAAAGATCAATGGCATCAATGGCCCCCAACAAGTGGTCAACTGTTGAGTGGGGTTCTGGAGTATGAAAACAGCCGATCTTGATACAATGGTCTTTTGATAAGCTTGTGATGTGGGCCGTCACATGGCCTCTGACATGTGACCGCAGGCACTGGGAACAACAGTCTGCTCAGAGGTCAGCAGAGCAAAAAAGATCACAGATACAGTACAGTGGAGTCAAGCGCAGCAATATGTGGGGTAATAATAATCTCTGCTGGATTAGGGGCCTTTGTGTCCAACTGTCATTACACAGAATTTGCAAGAGACTTTCTGGATTTGTCAGCCACTGTTGTTGTAACTGAAGTCCTAGCTGGAGTTCAGTCATTTTAAAAAGGGACCACACATACTGTAAAGCAGAATGATTAAGGGTTTGAAGTTCACATTTGAACCCAGTTTGTGACGTCAATGCTTTGCACTCCTGTCCCGTGTCTAGGAAAATACGCTCAGAGCGTGACTTTCTGACCGAGTGAATATATGCTCCTCTGACATCACTACCCTGCTGTTTCACCTTCATCCTTGAGGAGCACGTATGAGTTTGCTGCATCAGAGTAGAAGTGTGTCAGTCCCAGAGAGCAGTGGTGACAAATGTTTTTTGGCCACACTCAGATCATTTAAGTTAGGAAAGCTTACAGTGAATCATCAATCTGCTGTACCTTTCTTGAATCTGACACCAGCGATGTCGCCGTCATCGTCCCTTTTCCTGCAGCTGAGCTCAAACATGTTGACGGACACGGTGGCTCGGATCTCCTGCTGGGCCAGACGCATGCGGTCGTAGAAAACCTTAAAAAACCTCTCTGACTTCTTCTGCTTGTACAGTTGGCTGTAGAAGGAGTTCTAGGTGGGAGGGAGAGCGGCAAATCAGCATAAATCTCCACAATCTGAAGCTGTGAGAGTATCTGTGTGTGTCCTGGGCTTCAGTTCATCAGTGTGGACATAAAAGGATCATTTGAGTATGCGTGTGTGTAGGTGTGAGTGTTTGTCTGTGTATGTGTCTATATCACCCACCTGTATCTGCGTGTTTCCTCCCTGGAGAAGGGCGATGCCCAGGAGGATGCTCTCCTCGAACACCCGGTCGTTCTTGGTGTTGACGATGAGGTCGATCACCAGCTCTGATGCCCCCACGTTGTCCAGCAGACACTGGATCTCCGCCACGCTGCTGCCTGGCTTGTCAGAGTCCAGCACAGGAGAACTTCCTGCACGGATTTAATGTTGATTATCAGAACTGATACTTATTGTGTAACATTACTGATAATGTGTGCAAAGTCATATGTGATTTATTACTAAATATCAACTATTCCAAGCAACTGTCGGCATCTGTATTTGGATATAAATATATATTTATATGGTGCTTAGGATTTGCTTTAACTAGATTCAAAGTCTGCCACAGACTGTCAAAGAGCACTTCCCCTAAGAAGTGGAGCGCTGTCATGTTAGTTGCTCTTGTTTCCTCAGCAGTGAGTGGTTATTGCGGCTGCTGCTGGGTATATTTGGGGTTCTCGGTACCTCCAGACGACGGCTTGACAAAGCCTCCTGATGAGCAGTTTCCACTCCCAAACTCTGACTTGGAGAGAAGTCTTTGATTTCCAAAGTAGCGCGTGAGGAGAATCTTTCTTAACACGTTTCCCTGCGGAGACAAAAATGGTAATGTTAAATCCACATCACAGTCTGAGAGTGTGTCTCCTCTATACTAGCCTCAAACTAGAAAATTCACATTTTCACACTTTTGGTTTTGTTTTAGTAACTTAGTTACTGCTTGCAAAGCCCCTGAAAATGTGAAGTAGCATTTTGCAATCCATATCTAATGTAGACATACAGATCTACATAGCGTAATGTCAAAATGAAGGACACACTAACAAAATGTTCCATCCAAGAGAAGGGTTCTGGTGCGGTGTATTTCCTGGCATGAAATCAACCCAATCATCCCTAAGAGGGCTAAGCAGATTGCATTTTCCATCTAATGGGAGTGATCACCTTCATCCCATGATGCATTTCGTTCTTGATGGGAGCGATGGCTTGCAGGATGACAATGCCCTTATCAACAAAGAAATTG
>NW_027282934.1:0-105000 GCF_046629955.1 Centroberyx affinis | reverse complement strand
GGTCAGACAAAATAAGCAATTTTAAGGCTCTGGTAACTTGTGGTGGGCATTTGTCATCATTTTGGCATTTTGTAGACTAAATGATTAACTAATTTATTAAAAAAATTTGATAATGAAAATAATCGTTAGTTGCCCTAGAAACAAAGTTGTAATTTGTTCACAAAGACTCCTGGTTGTATAGTTCATAACTCAGAACTTTCTGAGTCTAGAAAGCATGTGCTGCGTCAGCCTGAATCCAGCCGGGGGTTAAACTGTACTCGGTCTCTGCGAGCTCACACAGCTCTCTGGCTGTCTGACCTGCTGCCTGGCTACATGTGGATGAGCCTAAGCCATGTTCCACTACTCCCATCAGCAGACAGACTGGGAAAACCCTGCAAGATGAGCTCACACAGGGACAGCCAGCGTGGCACCGCATGCCCGGGAGTGTGTGTGTGTGTGTGTGTGTGTGTGTGTATGTATGTGTGCACGTGTGTGTCTGAGTGTGACTTTCCGTCTATATGCATGCGTGTGATGTACTTAGCATCGAGAGGGTGGTAATCTGTAAATCTGTTTTGCCTTGGGCAGAAGGTGTGAAACTTGGCGAGGAAGATGGAGAGAGAGAGCGACAGGACAAGAAAGGAGAGACAGACAGACAGACAGACAGACAGACAGAGTGTAAATGACAGGGATGAGTGTGAAAGAGAGGGAGGAAAGAGAAAAAGAGTGTGAGAGTGGTTGATATTACATAACAGGCTTTTTCAATCCTTTGTAGACAATCAGGCATGTTCACATGCACAAAAACAGGACACCAGGTTACATGCATGTGTGCACATACACACAAGGGAGCGTCACATAATTAATAACTTAAATATGCACTAGTAAAAAAAAAACTTGTTCTGAAATTTCATCTGGCTTCACTGTCAGATACTCCTGTAGAAACAAAGTACATGACATAAAATAATAGTCTACAATGCCATGCTTTATTGTACACTGGGTTTCTCTTACAGGACATTTGAAAACAATATCAGCATGCGTGATGCATTCTTTCAAGGTTTTTTTTGTTTTTTTCCTAACAGCCTCCCTCACCCCAGACATAGTGAGGGCAAGTGGAGACACAAACATTTATAAAGCTGTCCTTAATCTCGCAACCAAAACAAGTGAAGTGCAGCGCTACGGGCCAACACATCTCTACTCTGACTGCTGCAGATCCTCCTCACTCCCCCACCAGTGCTCCTGGCATGACCCAGGAAAAGAGAGAGCAGGGAGCTTAGAGAGAGAGGGAGAGGGAGAGAGAGAGAGAGAGAGAGAGAGAGAGAGAGAGAGAGAGAGAGAGAGAGAGAGAGAGAGAGAAAATAACTGGCAGGCAGACAGGATGCGATGGACTGAGACAAAGCATGGGGGGAGGGAGGGGGGGAGCAGGGAGGGAGAGAGAGGCAGTCAGGGGAGAGAAGAGAGAGTGAGTGAGAGAGGAGGGAGGGAGGGAGGGAGCAGAACGTGATGGTCCACGTGACGCTGGCTCAGCCACTGCAGGCTGTTACGTAAGCGCACCCCCTGCCCCGTCTCCTCATGGACTGAGCAGACGCCGCTTCTCTCCAATCCCTCACCCTGCAGCCGCTGCCCGCTTTTTTTTCCCTTCCACTCACATGGCTCCTCACATGGCTGCCTGCCTCCCTCCCTCCATCTCTCTCTCTCTCTCTTTCTCTCACTCACTCACTCTCCTCCACCCACTCATTGCACCCCAGGGGAGCCACCAACCTCTGCTGCCTATTCTGTCGCTCTCTCACTCTCTCTCTTTCTGTTTTTCTCTCCTTTCCTCTCTCTCTTTCTTTCTCTTTATTTCCATCAATCGTTCTCTCCCTCTCTCCTGTGCAGTGAGGCTGCAGCTCCACGCTCAGGGCTATGGGGATATGACAAAGAGGCCACAAATACATGCTTGAGCACACTCACGCACACCTACACAAACTGACATTTCACATATCGTTACTGCACTGTCTGGCTTCTCAAATGCACCGAGTTGCTTTTCAAAAAAGGGACTGTTTTTCCACTTTGAATTCTTCTGATCTTGTTCCATACAATTGTTGAATCATTTGCCTTGCGAAAAAACTGCTTGTCTGACTGACACAAGATACATACACAAGTAGGGAAAGTAACAAAAATCGGACTCTTCAGGTGCCTGTAAGTGACATTGGTTGGCATGTACTGTATCAAGAAAATGCCAGGTAGTCCTGAACATTGTATTATTGCTGTTACACTGAAAGAGTAGGTAAAGGCACATACATTCCACACATACAAAAACAGCCTTTAGTGGGACAGGGGTGCCAGACAAAAATAATCAAATCTGCATAAAATCCCATATGGTTGGAAGACAGCAACTCGCAAGAATGGAATGCAACCACAATCTTCTTTTTCCAATTTTACTTCAGTTCACTTTTTAGTACAATAAAGTGATCTCCATGCGTTTAAAAAGAACATTGTGGTCACAGTCCATTCTTGAGAGCTGCTGTCTTCTTACCATGTGAGATTTTTTTTAAACATATTGATTCCAGTCTTGACAGGAGCAGCACATTTTGTCTAGTGTGAATTCTACAGAGTCACCTCTTCTCACCAGGCGGCCGGAACAGACTCTCCTCAACCTACTAAAGGTGATTACAGACCTGACACGTTTTTATACTTTTGCCCCCTGCCACCCCACACACCTCCTCCATTCTCCTCTCCAGACTCCTCTCGCTCACTTTTCCAGGCCTCTGGCTGAGAGGGGGTGCGGTAGGAGACAGGCTCCTGCACCCCCCACTCGCTGCAGTATTGATTTGTTTGTTCAGTGCTTGCCCCCCTCCTCCTCCTTCCCTTACTTCCTCCCTCCTATTCTGCCTCTCAGTTTGAGTGTGTCCTCAAGTGCCTCCCTGCCTTATGTAACATAGAAAGGCCCACAGCATACTGATGAAGGAGAGTCTGGGCTCTGGGCCCACAGACCTGGGAGAAAACAAGGACTACGGCACTACTGATATGAGTATAGCACTGCTGGCACATGAGGACAAGCCTAAATGCACCAAACAGCAGCAGACAGCTGACTTTCTAGAGATTATACGATCTAATTAATTGACGATATAGGATCTAATTAATTTTTTCCTGCAGCATTGATACAGAGACTGTGATCAACTCAAGATAGTATACAATCATCACTTTTTGGATAAAATTATGAAATTATGATTGTGAAACTAATTGATGAATGAATGGAATATCTCCACAGGGCTTCAAAACCCTGTTTTAGTGACACACACTCCACACTGCCAAGTACTCACAGACTCCTGAAAGCTTTCCTTCTTGTCCAGCATCTCTCGGAGCGTCTGCAGGATCTTGATGCACAGCTTCTCCTCTTTGTCCATGAGCTTCTTGGTGTGTTTGATCAGTCTGACAGAGTGACAGAGAAGTGCTGCCTCAACATGATGTTTCTCACAATTATTTGTTTTGAAAATGAAAGATGCATTGTTTTTGTGCAAAAAGTTGAAAAGCTTTTCACTCGGAGAACTGCTTGACAGAGGTCAGTCTTGCAGACTCACAGACACACGTCTTCCTACTGCAGGCACTGGTTTATGGGTAAAAATAAAGTGATGCTTTATTGATCCCCATAGGTAAATTCCTTTTGCAGGTCAGAGCACAGCATCAGCTACAGAACAGCAACCCTGCTGAGCTGATATTGGCCATTCATTAAATATTGGATATTGGCCAGTCAATGCTGTCTACTACCGATATGATGGAGGTTTTATTTAATAACTGAATAATTCAATTGTGTTTTTTGTAAATTAATTCTTCATTTAGGGCTAGTACTCGATCCCAGAGTTTTATCTACCATTGAATAGGCAGAGTCAGTCACCCTGCCTTAAAGTACTGGTTTCAGTGGAGAGTTTTAGTGTAACATGGTGTAAATGCCACTTACTGCGTTTTTTGTTTTTTTTATGATGATCAGAATACAATTCTGGGGGAAACAGTGACTACTTGCCATTTTTTGGAGAGGCAATCGTCAAACTTATAGATATTGAATATCAACACAAAATATCGGCTCTTGGTGACTTCAGTCAAAAATATCAGCATCAGCCTTCGAAAACCCTTACTAGTCTTCGAAAACCCTTACTACAGGTTAAAGGATGGTCTATCTAACCACTAGTCCAGCCTACCGCTAGTCTTTCCTATAGCCATCGACAGCTACTTACTTGGACATGAAGGCTCCGCTCTCACAGCGCAACCGAGCAGCCTCTGGAAACAGCAGCTCAGGACTGTGCAGAACATCCACCAGCACAGAGAACTCCGCCTGCACCTTAGGACTGAACTGTGCCTCTAGACACGACACAACCCCCTGTGCACACAAACACACACATACACATACAGTGAACAAACAAATGCTTTATTGCAGAGACCGATACTACTAAAGAACATTAAAAAAAAAGCCCAAAAACCCTCAGCCTTGAATCTCCTACTGGGTATAAACGTAGGGTATTACTTCAAAATAGGACTTCTTGTGTACCTGCAGCTTCTCGATGATGTTCTTGTAGTCAGGGCCACCCAGCGGCTCCTTGCGGGGCCGTGTGCGGGCAGAGATCCTCCAGTCCTTGGCCGCCCGCTGCACCATGTTGCTGTGGACCTTCAGAGACAAAGTGTTGACCTGACTATCCAGGTCCACAGGGATGGCTATGGCCCGCGCCTTGGCTGGGGAAGAGCACAAGGGGTTAACCGTACAAATAAGTTTATTCACTCAGCTCTGACGGAAAACAATACGGTTGTCTGCACTTAACCCCCCCCTTAGCTCCCAGTGTCAGTGTGTATATGAATGTGAAGCAGCATGTAGCAGACAAAGAGCATGCATGCTCAGTAAATCCCTTATTTGGATAAATAATGGGAAAAAAATGAGGTTTTCTATGGGCTATGACTCGCCCACGTGCTTGACAGCGGTCAGCACGAACAAGCCATCTGCTTTTAATTGTGTTCTTATGTCCTCCAGATGTAGATGAATGCCTCTATCTCTACTCTATTGTTCAAAGCCTTAGGTTGGACAGCAAAGTAGCAACACTCACCCACATCTGCCAGTGTTTTGATACAGCTCTCGATATTTGCCTTCTGAGCTGAGCTGATCCAGGTGCAGTTGTAAATCCTGAAAGCAGACTGCAGCAGCTGGATGAAGATAGGCTGGTTTGTCTGGGGGAGCAAGAGGAATGACAGAATGTGAAAAGGGGAGAGAGAACAAAGCACTGTTTTTTTTGTAAGTGCATAAGTGAAGAGAATCGCTGATCTAATTCTGATGGGAACACTTCAATATTGTCTCTGATAGGAAATATTAGTACAAACTTGTGCGTAAAGCACCTCAAGCACCTGTTGCAGGTACAAATGTCTGTGATGAAACAAGAAGGTCCCAGGTGAAGATGCAGTGAAGGAGGCAGTGTGCTGTCAAATGTTATTACTCTAAAGTAGCTAAAAGTTGGCAAAGGATTTGGACGTGCCAGGAATGAGCCTCCATCCATGCACACACACACACACACACACACACACACTTCACCTGCTCGTTAAATGTGCAAAACAGTACCTGCAGGTTTGAGTTGTTGACAGAAAACTGTGAGCTGAAGAAGCCTTTGACAATGGCCATCACCGTCTCTGTCACATACTTCTCCAGCGCCAGGTCAGCATGGTTACGGTCTGTGGTGCTGTTGCACACCTGAAGATGTGAAAAGAAAAGAGAGAAAGCTCAAGAGAAAACACATCTTCTCACACTTCTTCACATCACATCTCCACCGTTTCTTCCACAAATGCAGTGTGTGAATGGACTAAACACAGAAATTTAAGTAAGCCTTAAATGTATCTACACACACTTTCTCATTAGAAAAGGAATGTGGATACATCTGATAGAGCCTTACACTGGACATGTCCACCAGGAAGTTGTCAAAGAGTTTCCAGATGTGATTGGAGGTGTAGATCTCCTTCATTTCTACCTCTGTGTCCACATAGCAGTGATTCACAAAGTTCACATAGGCTGTTTTCACCTGCGTGTCAGACAAAAGAAAAGTTACTGGTTAGTTTACCAGACAGGTTCAATTGTGCTCAGTGACACACTGCAGCTCTATTTGTTAAACTAAAAATATTTATATCATTAACTCATACTATATAATTTATACTAAGATTGTCCACCCTTCACCTCTGGTATGCAGTGAACATCAGTGACAACTTTGACGATGTCGTCCAGCGGCAGCAGAGAGTTACACTTCAGCTCGGTGTAAACGTTCTTGCCCTCGGTGCAGGCGGCCAGCAGCTCCACCAGGGTGTTGTGGTAGGCCAGAGCTCCGCCTTCATCCGTCCGCTCGCGCTCCGAACCCATCATCTGCACCAACACTGGGAATGAGGAGCGGTCGTTGTAGAACACCAGCACGTCCTCGCCTCCGTTCACCAGCTGGACACACAGACAGATACACCAGGAAAAGTTACTTAAGGAAATTTGGGTTAACATTTTGGGTCAAATAATGGTAAAAAGAGCCTCTTGTCCCGCCTGATGTCCTGCCACAATCACCATGACATATTTAACATAACCAGCTATGCTAATGTCATCATTATTTAAATTAATTAATGCATTAATCAGCAAATATTTCTATGTCAACATACCTGTCTTGTAACTATCATATCATACACCTACTTGACAATTTATGCCAAAAAAATGACAAAAATGACATGTTCTTGTATTTTCATATCACTTTTACTTTCTGGAAAACAGAAAATCTTTAGTGGTTACTACATCATGTACCAGGAGGCGTGCATAAAAATTCCAACCTATAAAACCATCACAGATTTTTGAACAATCCCGCCCCTCGTTTCTCTCCCTAACTGATATTCCATTGTTTAACACTTCTGGATGATCACTGCCTGCTTTATGTCCCAATACCCTGTTTCAGCAGGAAATACATCACATTAAGGAAGCAAGATGCTCTCAAAATGCTTTCTCATCATGACTTACAGTGACTTCAAGAAGCTTCTTTCCTCATTAAAGTTTTCCTCATTAATATGCAAATGTATGCAGCAAGGTGCTCCAAAATCTAATTCGATCATCTACTCTATAGGGGGAACCTGTGGTGTAAGTATGAAGTTTCTATCATGTATTGTTCTTCAGTTACTGTGTTCACAATGTGTCTACACACACACACACACACACACACACACACACACACACACACACACACACAGATGCCACCATGACGACATGAAGTCCTGCATACCATAGTGGCAGGACATGAAATTAATAACTGAGAGCATTTACCACCCTGGCGGGCACAGTCAGTGTTTGTCACGACTAACAATTCTGAGTCATCTTTATTAATAGTGGCAGAAAATATTAATTTAGACACCATTCAGCATCTCCCCCACATGTTTAATTCTTCAGGTGATCAGTGTAATGAGTGGTTGCAATTCTTACTCGTGGCAATAATATCTTCAAACCTTCGGAAGAACTAGTGTCTTTGTCATCCTGGACGACAGCTCCCATCAGGAGAGTAATGCATCACGGTAGGAAGGTCTTCCATTATGTTCATACTGATTACAACTGTCTTTCTTCATCTTGTTTTTTCCATTATTTAAACCATATCCCATATTCATGCAGTGCAATATCAAACATAAGTCAAAAAGACATGAGTAAATCATTCTCACCTCTGTCATGACTTTGTCCTGACACTTCTTGACGTACTTGCCATCGGCTTTCACGATGGTTTGCAGGAACTTAAGGTACTGGACGTGTCTCCCGTGTGTCTCAATGCAGTGGACAAAATGGTGGACGACACGGTCGCTGATCTCATTACACAGATGGTAGTTGTTCATGAAGATGTGGCGCATGGTCTCGGCCTCCAGCAACTGCTTGAAAAGAGGAGTATAAGAAGAATATTCTACAAACATAGTAGTGATACAGAAATTGTACTGATTCATTTGTCATTTGGAGAAAATACAAAGAAAGAAAACTCTTACTTGGCTCTTACTTCTGTACCTAATACTTCTCTACACACAAAATTTCTAGGGAAACAAATCATTTTTTACTTTTTCTACTGTTTGGCTGCTGTTGTTTCTTATTATTGATGCTTATGCAGTTGTTTTAAGTGGTTCTGGGTAAGAGTTTATGCTAAACTCCTAAAATAGAAATGTATAAGGCATGGCAGTAAGGTCAGAGGTGAACATACCCCTGGGGTGAGGAACAGGTTAAGGTGTTTATGTAGCAGAACTTGGTTCTGTGCGTTTCCTCTGCAGAAGTTCTGCAGAAAAGTATGGGCCAGGGTCATGATCTCATTCATCTTCTCATCGCTCTGTGGATGGACAGAATACAAGACAAATAAAAGGAAAGATGAGTAGAGGGAAAGGCAGACACAAAGACAAACAGACGAAACCAAAAATTATGTTACACAAAGATTTCACAGCAGCATCAGGCGAGATAAGATTCAGCTGGCTCACCTTCTCATAGGGGATCTGCAGCAGGTCCAGCACCACAGTGTGGGCCCCCATGTTCTTCAGCAGCCGCTGCTGCTGGACACGACTCTTCTTACTGGGGTAACACAGCTTACTGAGCCGCAGCAGGATCTAAAGAACAGTCACACACACGTACACAGCTTTTATAGTTACACTAGAGACCGAGAAGACATATGACATGAATAAGACGGAAATAAGGGAATGGAGCTCACCTCTTTGACAATGTTGTAGTTGTTTGCTTTGTTGCTGTCGATCTGAGGTTTAATGTCTCCATCCTGTACTGGGCTCAGGACAACCTCCTGTCAAAACAAATAGATCAAGAAAAAAACAAGCCTCTAGTCACTAAATGTAATTATTAATTTAGTTGCCATCACTACATTTAATGATATGTTTAATGTTTAATTGCTATAGGTTTATCACATCTTTGAGGCCCATGTGCCCACCCATTAAGGTATATCTTGACATTTTAAATTTTGTATACTGTATGTAAAATGTCATTTTCTCATCACAAGGCAAAAGTCTCTGTATTGGTCCTTATTATTATTCCTATCAGTCCTGTTTTGCAAAGCCCTATTTTAACAAACTAGTTTGCGGTGAGTGGTTTCCACTGGCTTCGATGAGCAATGCTAACAATCATAAGAAGCCGTTTTCAGTGTAGCTGGATGACAAATGGGATGTTTTCCCCCCTGAAACAGAGCAAGTCCCTGGTGAGGAAAAACAACATAGTAAAATCTGAATTTGAGAAGTGTCCTGTTAGATGTTGGGTACCCTCAAAACACAATATAGCACCTCATTGTTCTGTTCCTTGGCCTGTCTGCCAGCCAGGTCTTCACTGCTGTAGCCCCCGCTCTTCTCCACCCACAGCTCCGACTTCTCAACAGTCAGACGCAGCTGGTCTAGGTCAGCCTTGATCTGCTTGTAGTTCTCTACATCCTGCTCTGACACTAGCAACTGGACCTGGAAAACACACACACACACACAGGACAAGAAATGAAACAGACACACAGACATTGAGAGGACACCATGTGTGAGAGCAAAAATCCAATAGGCCAGTAGGTCTCACTATACCACTTTGGAAAATTAATGCACTGTTAAAATGAGAGCTGGAGCAGCTCTGCATTCCAGCTGAGAAAGCTCTTACTGAGACAGCTGTAGCCTCGGCCTTTGGGGAACCCTCCTAATCCAGACTGATTACATCAACCATGACAAAAATCACTTAACTTAGGAAGTAACTAATGCCGCCTTCTGTCAGCTCACTCAGCGCTCTAGCTGTACAACTGCTGTGCCGTTACCTGTTTGAAGGCCTGCAGGACCTCGGCTCTCTGGCTGAAGTGTTTGAAGATGAGCTGGAGCGAGCCGGACACCAGCGGGGGGTAATCCTGCATGATGAGGTGGATCAGAACTCGCAAAAACGTCCGGCCACCCTCGTCGTCCAACTCCACCGCACTTAGCTCCGAGCTGAAACCATACATATGCACGCATGCACGCACGCACGCAAATGCACACAAACACGCACAGCAACACTTGTATTTACTGTAGGGTCGTTTCTGTAACCTCCATAAAGATTGTGGAACCTGATCATTCAAGTACACTCAGGCTTATATATGTTTCACAAGTTTCTCTGACTGAATGTTTGAGACTGTATTATAGCACAGGGAGTCGGTAAACAATCACAGCTTCACCTACCTCCCTGCAAACATGGTCTCTGCTTTGGTCGCAATCTCATCTATGTCTGGTTCGGAAGCTGGAGACAAATTAAAGTGGACAGAAAGCTCAACAGTTCAATAAAGTATGGCTGGCTGCAGCGGTTCAACTCAAACACCTAATAAACACAACATCAAAACAATAAACTTGCAGGATTATGCATTAGGTGTTGACTGTGTGTCATAAGACAGAAAGGAGTCTCACCTGACACTGAAGGGACTTCAGCCATTGAGACGGAGTTGTCGGTTGTTAGATTCTTGTCCCCAAACTCTTTCTTGTAGATGGACAACAGGTAGGTGATCCTGTAATCCAGCCTCACACTCAGGATGAACTGACAGGAAAACAAACAGAAAAATGTAAAAAAAAATTAAATCAAACACTCAAAAATAGGTTGAAAATCATTAAATGAATTATCGCTGTAATTTGAATTCCATAAATCGTGAACACATCCAAGCGCTCACCTGTAGGATCTCTATGATCTTCAGCTTGGTGTCCATCACCATGACGTCCTCGTTGTCCGACATGAAGTGGCCTTTCCCGTAGCGCAGGGAGGGAGGGGTGTCAGGGAGGCTGTGAGGAAGGCCTCGACTCATCACCATCTGAGTCATCATCTCGCCAACGCCATGGATCGTACGCAGCACGTTGTTGCCTAAAGGGGAAATTCAACTTCACACATTTTGCTTCGTGCATTTTGTGAACCTAATTAGCATCACAGAGTCGGAGCTCTAGTTTTTAACTCAACTGACATCTTTCAATTCAAGCCTGTGAACGTTTGATCATGTGCATGACATAGTAAATTCTCAAATAACCTAATAGAATAAGATAGAAATCCTCAAATGTCTGTTTCCTTGATATATTTCTGCAGTTCACTGTGGCACTGACCGGCCTCTGGGCTCTTGTTGAGCTTGTTCATGTAGGTGAGCGGGTGCTGGACAATATCTAGGATGGCCAGCAGAGTGCGTGTGAGACGCAGCAGCTCACTGAAGCTATAGAAGCCAAAGTAGACCAGGTTACGAGACAGATTCACAACCTGGAAGAGATAAGTAAAGGCAAGGAATTCATGATTACAAAAACATACCACTTTGTAACAGAAAAACACAAAAAAAGCTACACAGGATGAAAATACCCTAATTGTGTTTCAAATCAAGAAAAATTCACCATATTGGATATTATTTTACCTCTAGAGTGAGTTCATTCTTTTCTTTGTCCCCAAATGGAAAAGGCTGGCTGACCACATCTTTGAGATATTCCTCCACAAACTCCATGGTGGGGGCAAACTTCCTCTTCATCTCCTCTCTTGAGGTGTCTGTGGATTCATACTCGAACCTGCAGAGACGCACAACAGTCGCTTAACTCACAAAGTAAGCACACACCATAATACACATAACTAAAACACACAACAGGCGCTCACTCGTGGATGGTGATCTTGGAGGGGATCTCGGTCCAGAGGCGGGCGTAGCGCACGGGCACCACCGCCTCCTGTGGGTCGCGGTCCACATGCATATGAAGCATGAGGCGGCAGAAGGAGGCTCTCAGGTTGTAGGGCAGGCAGTCGTCGAACATACAGCGCAGGATCAGGTCCACAGGCAGCTGGCAGGACACCTGGTTGATGGCGAGGTACTGGCGGTCCAAACACATTTTAGCAAACAGGTTCAGCTGGTACCTATAGTGGAGGCAAGGGGTGATGGGGAGAGTTAATAGTGAGAAAGACGGGAGGAACATGGGAGGGGAACCTTTGCTTTTAACTTCGATGTGGTAGGAAATGTGTATAGAAAAAAAGGAAAGAGGATTGTCATAGATTTTATTATTATTGGAGACAGGGGATTGAGCAGATGGTGGAGGTGCATAAAGGTGCAATTTGTCACGGCGGAGGAAGAGAACTACAGAATCCCACCCTCACCTGTAGTAGGTGATGATGTCTACATCCATCTTGTGGTTGCCCTTGGCGTCCTGGGCGAGGTGGCGGATGGATTTGCCATGAGGCTCCTTGTGGCTGTCAATCCAGTAGAGCCAAACCTCCTCCTCATCCACCTCCTCCTGCAGCAGAGATGACTCCAGGGTGGTCTCGGTGTTGGGGATTAGTCTGGGGGAGGAGGGAGGGGGTGGGGGGGGTGGGGGGGGTGGGGGGGGGGTGAGAGATGAAACATTTATTAGGAAATTCACACACATTCCACTTTGCTGTAGAGCTGCTACTTCTGCTGTCAGAATACTGAGAATATCCATTTCACGACACGCACACTGCACTCTCACATGCTGCAGAGTATATGCACGTTTTAACATGTTTGAGATGACTAAAATATGACGTGCTGAAATGTGGGGATAATGGTGTGTCACTCACTTGGTCTGGATGAGGATGTCTGCGTTGGTGGGGTTCAGCATGAATTTACAGATAAGCTCCTGTGTGACCGGGATGGCAGTCTTATTGGACACACACAGATCAGAGAGATAGTCCAGGAATCTGGAAGGGCAGATCAGATATTGTATCACCACATTTGACAAATGTATTACAAACGCAGTATCAGCATACAAGTATACAATTGATTGTGCAACATCTGAATGTGTGTGTGCCTGTGTCTGCCTGTCTCTCTCTTTCCATGGAAAATTATTCATTCTTATCTATGTATTATATGACATGTTATGATACGTTTTCTGTGTCTTACATTGTATTTTATTTAGGCCTCAGGCATACAGTACCTTACCAAAATTCACCAGTTAACCACAAAGTTCTTGACTATGCATGACTTCTAACTTCCATGCATAAAACCTGAATCTTCCTGTATTTTTTATGAAATTGATCCACTTGGGTTGTCACATGTTTAGGAGGTTCCTGTGTCTGACCTGGGCTCTCTGTTGCGTCTCAGCAGGTTGACGAAGGTCTCGATCTCCTTGGCTGTGATGTGTTTCTCCAGCAGCTTGCGGTTGTTGTGCAGCAGAGCTGTGATCGTGTCCTCAGCCAGGATCTCATAGCCAATCTGGGACTGCATGATTGAGAACTTTTTGGCTATGTATTCCTAGGCGCCACAAGAAACACATGGTTATAAACAATTCTGATGTTACTAGTGGAGTGACTTGAGAATTTGAAAGACGAAGCCGGAGAAATACGGAGGCATAAAAATGTGCTGAGTGGTGAAATGACTGCACTAAGTCTGTGGTTTTTTTTAACCGTTATTTATCCAGGGAACATTTGCTGAGCATGCAGACTCTTTCTCAAAAACGCCCTGCTTCACATTCAGAAAGTTACCCATAACCACACCTGAGAGCTGCCTAGCACAAATACAGTCTGCTGGCCACTGAGCAGCTCTACAAGAGCAATTTGGCGGTTAAGTTTCTTGCTTAAGGGCTGCATGATGGTAGCTGTTGAAAGTGGGGAGAGCAAGAGTTATTCACTTTCCCCACCCACATTTTCCCACACAGGTTGGGAATCTACACTGGCAAGCTTCCAGTCATAAGCCACCTCTCTCGCCTTAGACTAGTATGATAATGAGCATATTGATGAGCCTAATGAGCAGGACAACTCCATATTAGAAGTTGTAGAGGGCTGCAACATGCCTGGTTCTTCCGATAGTCCTGTTGGGAGTGGCGCAGCACCCTGTAACAAAGTCTCAGCATGTACTTGAAGTGAGCATAGCGCTGGTCTCCCAGGTCCTCCAGCTTCAGCATGGGACCATCGCCCTGGTCAGTGAAGGGGGCCTTCAGGATGCCAAAGATCTAGAGACAAATAAACCCACACACCAAGATGAAGAACAGAACAGGCATGGAAACACATGCTGAGACACAAACAAATGCATCCATGCACACATGCACATATGCACACACATACACACACATACACACACACGTGTAATGGCAAATACTGGCGTAAGTAGGCTACTCTTGTTATTGTCTGTGATATATACAGTACTACCTCACTACTTCATGAAATGTATGGTCCTATTTTTTCTTTTTACTGCAAAACTCATTAAATTCATCAATGAAGTGATTCACCACATAGGCACAAAAGTGCAAAAAAACAACAACCCTGCCCTGAAAGAGGGAGTACCAAGTTAATCCCATGTCATTTTCTACCTACTGGTTGTATTTACATCATATTTGCACTGATGGTCTATAGGTAGTGTCCCTACACTCCAAAGCAACCAGAATGTCAAAATATGGTTCTATTATGAAGCAGCAGCCTTTTATATAAGGCCTTATTATAGGCGGAAATATCAAACAGTTCATTTTTCTGAGAAATACTCACTTCTAATCCTAATCCTAATGTAATAATACTGTAATCAGTACCCAATTATGCTAATAATTCATTTCAGGTAGTCACTGACATTGTCTCATCAAAAACAAGAAGTAATAGTTTGTCACTGAGCACTATTATTGTGACTATCCAGTGAGTATAACCCAAAAAAGTACACAAAAATGCCTGCCTTATAACAGGGAATACCAAGTTGATCCCATGTTTTTTAGCCACTGGTTGTATTTACATACTTCATATTAGCACTGATGGTTCTCAGGTAGTATCTCTAGACCTCAAAGTAACCTTAAATTAACCACAATGTCCAAATCGAGGGCTTGGAGCCAAAGGGGTGTAAGAGCGATTTTGGTCGAATATGAGTATTATATATCAATTGAAAGGTCTCAGTGAGATCTTTTCAGTGCCAAAAGGACACAACTGAAATCATGACCCATAAATTTTAATTAAACAAAAACTGAAAGCCGTAACAGTAAAAGTAGGGTTTCTCAGAAAAATGAACTGTTTGATATTTCCGCCTATAATAAGGCCTTATATAAAAGGCTGCTGCTTCACAATAGAACCATATTTTGACATTCTGGTTGCTTTGGAGTGTAGGGACACTACCTGTAGACCATCAGTGCAAATATGATGTAAATACAACCAGTAGGTAGAAAATGACATGGGATTAACTTGGTACTCCCTCTTTCAGGGCAGGCGTTTTTTTTGCACTTTTTTGCCTATGTGGTGAATCAATCCATTGATGAATTTAATGAGTTTTGCAGTAAAAAGAAAAATTATGACCATCCATTTCATGAAGGGGACATGTCAAAGTTATGAAAAAACAAGGTCTTGGTTGTTAGGGGTATCTCAAAATTTTGTGGGTTTGGTTCCTGCTCTACTAATCTCTGATTCCCTTGCAGTAATACCATTGAGATTACAATGGGCATCATTGTCTGTCCTGCACCCTAATGTTGTGGTGCAGACAGAGCCTGAACTGATTTGCATTCTGTCCCAGCATAATGAATAGAAAAACAGACAGGTGTGTGTGTGAGTGTGAGAGTGAGTGAGTAAGTGAGTGAGTGTGTGTGTCTTACCTGGGCAAGGATGTCCTGTTCCCTCATGAGTTTCTGCCTCTCTCGGTTGGGTCTGGAGATGACCACAGACAGAACATCCTGGCCGTTGTTCGGTACCACACACACAAAGAAAACCAGGTCCTCCAGGAGCTTAGTCACAAACCTGAAAATATATGAAGGCAAAAATAATGTATGAAATCATGAAATATGCTCACTGAGTGTGTTACCTTTGCATCATGCCTGTGTCTGTACCTCCTCTCATTCTGAGCGATGTTGCCATATTGAAGTTTCCTCACGGTGGACTCCAGGACTTTGCTGGCATCATTGGCAAAGTCCAAGTCCCTGACCTCCGACAGGGGAACAGATACGATGGCAAAAGCCTCTTTGTCCTCTTTTGTGGGACAGGTGCCAATCTATGGTAACAGCCAAAAGAAATTTTAAAATAATGCATCCGTGTTTATGTCAACCAATCATTTGTGTTGTGTTTGTGTTGTGTTGTGTGTGCGTGTGTGTGTGTGTGTGTGTGTGTGTGTGTGTGTGTGTTGACCTTGAGCATGACAGGACGCTCCTCCTCTGCGTCAATGGGAAAGTTGGTGCTGGTCACCCAGGTGTTGGTGCACAGGTGCCTCAGCCTCACATAGGAGTTTCTGAGGAAGGGTGCAATATAGTTTTTAGTGTTTTTGTGAGATTTTACTGCAATTATTTCATTGCAAAAAATGGCCATCAACAAGAAATTTAGTCTCATATTCAGTCTTAAAATCTTATTTTTCTTAAAACAAGTGAATAATTCTGCCAGTTGGATGACATTTTTCCAGAAAACAACTGTCAGCATCTTGAAATGAAGCAGAATAAGGACTCGACTTGTATCAAGAAAATGACACTTGATTGAAGAAATCTCTGAAAACCAGTTGGTTTGCATTAAAAATAAGTGCAATTACCTCACCCCACTGGCAGATTTATTCACTCGTTTTAAGAAAAATAAGATTTCGAAGACTCAACACTAGATTAAATACCTCTTTAAGATGGATATTTTTAGCAGTGTTCAAACTCATTAGTGTATGTCAGCTTGAAATTTTCACCTCCGATCCAAATTTATTGACACACTGACAGTTTGTGAGAAATAACCGCAGTGAACACACAACAGCAGAGTGAAGTTAGTTGTTATTGTGGGATGCACTGAGTCAGTGTTGACTGACCTGGGCACCAGGCAGTCGGCCCTCTGCAGAGTGGTGGCATCCAGCTCAAACAGAGAGGCAATGTCATTCCCATGGGGAACAGATACCAGGGTGAAAGCAATCTTCTCTGCTGCTTGACGCTTCCTCTTGGAGAACACAGTGTCTGTCTCACTCTGCCGCACAAATACATGCACGAACGCACACACACACACACACACACACATATACACACACAGACAGACACACAGAGGGAGAGAAAATATGTGAAATTAAAGTTTGCAATCTTTAAACTTTTTTAGACAGATGCATAAGTAGAAACTGTTATAGTAATCAAAACACATTTATATGCCAATTTAAATTGCTCATGTACATTCAAAATTTTGCAGTCTTGGTAAATTACATCATTTCATCATATTCTTAAACTTCAGCCTCATTTAGCAAATAAGACATATATGGTATATTTATGGTGGGCATTAGTAACTCTATGCAAGCAAAAGTATTTCAACTGCTAATTGGTAGCAAGTGTTTTGACATGCATGTTTTATGTTTTGCATCAGGCTGGCCATGAATTTTTACTCTCTTTCAACACACCAAATATGCAAATAGTTAAATACTGATATATGAGCCTCACTGTTGATAAAATCTATAATTGAACAGGGAAAGGTATGAGCCAAATTACGCTGTCAAAGCTTCTTACAGTAATGAGGTATAAAATTACATGGAAATGTAGCAAGAGAGCCATGACTTCTCTCGATGGTGTTTTAGACACTGCGGTACATAGGCTGGCTCGTTCTGCACTGTGCAGATGCAGCAGATAATGGCCCCGCATGGTGAGGGTTAATTTCTCCCACTGTTCTCTGCATGTCAATGGGAAGCTCCCCAGAGCTGCCTCCATGCCTCCGCTTCTCTTTCCTCCCACTCTCCCCTCCCCTCCCCTCCCCTCCCCTCCTCTCCTCTGGTGACTCACCCCACCAGCTTAGCACAGGCGAGCGGAGCAGAGCAGACAGCACGTCTGCCTCCCCTCCATCCCCTCTCACAGGGCACCCCCACACCCAGACGTTATGTAAGGAGCCCCCTGTGTGTCTGAAATTCAGCATGTGCATGCGAGAGTGTGCGAGTCTGAGAGGAGTTTGTGTGTGTGTTCCTTACAGTGGCAGAATACAAATGTGGAAGGTAGCTAAGAGCTGAGAGAAACGTCTGGATATAGATTCAGAGCTGAGAGAGTTTGGCAGAGTTTGTGTGCGTGTGTGTGTGCGTGTGTGCGTGCGTGTGTGTGTGCGTGTGTGTGTGTGTGTGTGTGTGTGTGTGTGTGTGTGTGTGTGTGTGCGCGCGCGCGTGTGTGCACGTACTTTGTGAGTGTGAGAGAACTGGTGAGATTGCATAACCACAGCATAAGGAGAGAGAAAGGGGCCTGAAGTTGGACAGACAATGGAGAACTGCAGAGAAAATCTTTCAACCACACACTCCAACACCTTCTGTCTTGTTCTCTAACTGCTTCTCTCTCTCTCTCAAGCAGTCAAGTGGCATTCGCCTCAGCTACGGTGTAAAACTCCAAACTGCTTTCAATGCTCAGAGCCGCAGATGTCTTGAAATATAAATATCTACCAGGCGTATTAGAAAAAACACAA
This sequence comes from Centroberyx affinis, assembly GCF_046629955.1. NCBI lineage: Eukaryota > Metazoa > Chordata > Actinopteri > Beryciformes > Berycidae > Centroberyx > Centroberyx affinis. Next base: position 86,741 of record NW_027282934.1, on the reverse strand, counting down.
ATCTGTCTGTAAACAGTAGTAGATCCGTAGAATGAGGTCAGCTGTGTGAGATTTTACAGCACAATGTGCTTGTTTCACTGACTCACCTCTCCCTTGGATTCCACGTTGTCATCTTTGAAATCAGGGTTCACCTACAGGGAAATGGAGTGATCAGTGGCCTCAGATCTAGATACCCCTGATGATCACAAGCCCTCTCATATCTAAGAAACTATTCTACAGCAAAGGATGGATGACAGTGGTGATATCAGTGGGAATGCTGCCACCTACAGCATATCAACTACCTTACTATCCTTAAATTTCTTACAAAATTAGATATCCTCAATTTGTGTGTGACACAAAGTGACACTTCCTTTTACAAAATGATTGCTAGCACAAAATCGAAACAAAGCAGCTCGTTTTCTAAAAGTGTAGGTTTAGTGATTGAATATTTTATTATTGTATATTTTATTTTGTGAGTAGTTATATGACCCATGAACCACATTCAACCACTGTCAGGAAGACATAACTTCCACATATCATCCATGATCCTCTCGCACAGAATATTCATGGGTCACAAATGGAACTGTTGAGCAAAAAGAAAGAGGTACGATAAAGATCAAAGAGTAATCCCCACCTCAGCAGCAAGGTAGTTCCCAGTAGCCAGGTGTTTGAAGCGGAAGAGGCTGTTCCACTGGCCGGCGCCTCCTCTGCAGGGGTCGTAGTGCACAACCTGCCACAGAGACACAAAATAATAAAAGGGCATACATACACAAAGGAGCATTTGCTTTTGTCCTCCTTTCATCATGTTTTTCTTTCTCCTACAAGCCTGTGTTTTAGTGTCAACCTGTGCTTGCCTCCCACTGACACCAATACAACGCAAAAGGGCATTTCTAACAATGTTCAGAGTTCTGGGTTTATGTCTACATGGGTATTATAACACTGCCTGTTCTTTTGCTCGTTGGTATTTGTCAGCATGGCTGCTTACATTGTGTTAATACACAAAACAGCTCACGCTAGGAGGGGATGAGTTTACCAGCAGTCAAAGAATGATTCCTGTTTTTTTTCTTCATGTGCTTGTGCGATGGTTTTTAACAGTGAGAATAAGAATGCATGGTTTGGTTCTCTGGTACTTGGCCTGCCAAAATCAGTCAGAGTCAGAATGAGAATCACCTTATTTGCCAAGTACAATAAATGTGCAGGAGTTGGTGTTTGTGACACTGGTGCCAGAACATATCAACAACTGACATGGCAACATAAGTACAGACTGGCACATACAGCAGAGGGACAACAGGAACTCACACTCAGTGCAAGCCAACAGTGCAGCACAGAGTGTTTAAAAATGTTGATTTGTTGATTTATGTTGATTTTATGAACATTTCACCATAGCCCCAATCACTTCCATTCAATTGGCATTAGCAGTGTCTAAATTTTGTTGATGTATGCTTGTCAATTACCAGAGATACAAACCATGCATTGCAATTTCACCTTGTCCAGAAAGCACTCAATGAGGACAATGAGTCACCTGAATATCACATGAAAAAAAAAGACATTTTTGGCAATGTCTAACTTCTAATTCTGAAAAACAATTTCTGAGCAGGTATTTCACAAAGCAGCAACAATAACAATCTCACAATGACAGATAAGAGAGCTACTATGGAAGTCAATTTCAAGTTTGGGATGAGCAAATTGATAAAACTAAAGCTATTAGATAGAAATCATCACTAGCCACTGGAGAGACACAGAAACAAAGTCTGCAATGGCAGTATTACCCTAGGACTCAAACAAAACTCCTATTACACAGTATGGGGGCACAAGCTGAAGTCAAGTACTGAACTGTTGTTGTTGTCGGAGCACACACAGCACACACGCTTGTGTATCCACTACATCGAGGACTCCGTATTCAAAACAGCTATTTGCCCACACACTCTTCCTCCTATCTGTTTACTTTTAGGAGATAAGGTGTCAAATCCACACATAAAGCTCCTGTGTGTTTTGGATTGCATGTCAGTGCTGTACCTCGATCTCCCAGAGTGCCTTGGAGCTGGTGGCAGAGGTGGCAGACTGCCGCAGTGTGGTCCTGAGAAAGACGTGCTGCTGCTTCTTATACTCATCACAGGTCAGGAACTTCTCCTGCTCGGCGTGGAACAGCCTCACCACGTCGCCCTGACAGAGGACGCATACAAACAGGCTAGACTGCTGCATGCAAACTGGAGGCAAACTACACAGTTCTGCCCAAATGACACATATTGCACAAGCAGTATCAAAACCAATAAAAAAAACATTCCTTCATCATATTAAAAAACATATACAGTACATATGACATAAATACAAATGACGGTAAGCCACATACCCCCTTCAGCACATCTTCCCTGTAGTCACTGAACTTCATGAACAAGTTGACCTTCCAGCTGGTGTTACAGTTGACAGCATTAACCTGCAGCACCAACCAGAGATGGTAGAGGAAAAGGGGAAGATACAACATAGCAGAACTGAACAATAACTCAAAAAAAAAAAAAAAAATCGTAATATGAACTATGAACTTCTGCAATTTGCAAATTGCAGCGGCTGCAATTAATTGCTTAAGAGACAGGGACATCCAAAATAGATTTCTAAACAAGGTGTTTTAGTCTTTAGTCCATGAATCAAGTACAATATTAATGAAAATCTTTCATCATACTCAAACTCAGTAAATCCTGCACACTGGCATCTATTTTTTTTTAAACAAAATAAATCACTTTTCTTTAAGCAATTTTAACATTCTAAAAACATTTTGACAAGAAAAAGTTCTGATGATATGAATCACAGTTTAAATTGCAATTCCAATATTCTGTCAAATAATCACAATGAGATTTTTTGTCAATATCTTTCAGCCCTAATACCAAGCTTTTTTTTTTTTTTTTTTTAAATCATACAGTTCGTACATTCACAAATGAAATAGAAATAAGATAAATGAGTGAGCCCCACCTCCTTGCAGCCAGGATTGTCTAGCAGCTCAATGTTGCTGGCGTGAAGAGGCTGCCCTGCGTTCACTGGCATCAGCACCACCTTGTCTCCAACCACCACCTTCAACCCAATTACAGACAGTCACAACCCAGCAGGAGACACAGGCTCAGACTGGTTTCAGAGTGGCTGAATATCCAGCACTGTTCAAACTGCTAAAACAGAAAGCCGGAGTGTACCCATGCAAGGGGTTCGTCTAAGGTCTGCAAACATCTGCTCATTTGAAAAAAAAAAAAAAAATTGGGTGCTATGTGCAACAGCAGAAGGATGAGCCTCACATGAGCAAGTGGTTGAGGTGTTTCATGGCAAACAGGTTAATTCATACAAGGTGAGTCAACATTAATGCAACATACAGTAGCATGGTGACTGAAACCTATGCTGTTATTTTATCATTACTTGCTAAATCCATGCTCTCTAACCCAATCATATTGCACGCAGTCAAGTGTATCTCATGTTCAAGATTAAGCAGCCACACACAAGCACACTGTGGCTTTAGAAATGGTTGGTCCACTCCTCTGAAGTATATAGAAAATAACAACCGACTGGATACTTTTAACGCTCAACCTGAAAGTCTACATGCAGCAGAAAGGCTGGTGCAACCATGCTTTTAAATGGCATTCTGTGTCTGACCTAAAAACACACAGGCAACATGCACAATCAAGAGCAATACCTTTAACCATAGGATGCTAAAGCCAAGGGGAAGGACAAAATCATTATTGTTATTTGAACAGGAAAAACATTCAACTGACATTCTATGGGATGAAAAAGTCGGCTCACGCACCGAACGATGCGCTGTACTTGAAAAAGAAAGACATATGAGTTTCAAGTTGCGATGCTCCTGTCACTGGAAATGTAATGCCAAGCAAAGGGAGACCTACATTATCTCCCTCGCTGCGGAGCTTCCAGAAGGGCTGGATGTAGAACCAGGAGCCCTCGTTCCCAGCTGGGTCCAGAGACACTCGCATGGCATTCTTCTCCAGCAAGGCGGGCAGCCGCTTGTTCACCGTCAGGTACTTATTACTCTTTATGTGCAGGAGCTGAGACACAAGAATCGGGTCGTTTCAGTAGCAGTGGAAAAAAAAGCTTATTACAGTAGTAGTTTGTTATCATCTCAAGGTAACTTCTCTCTTGGTTTAAAATTGTTGACCTTCAGTTCCGTTCAATTTGGCCTCATCTGAAGAAACACATTTCGCAACTCTTTTCACCAAACAAAGACTAAATTATTTCAATGCTGTATCAATAAACAAACTGCTTATTGGCAAGGAAGCTTTACATTACATTACATTACATTATGTCATGTAGCAGACGCTTTTGTCTAAAGCGACTTACAATAAGTTCATTTTGTCAGCAGTAGTCAAATCGACCGTATACCACAGTTTTCATCAGCTAAGCCAACAGGAAGAAGCAGCATTTTGTTTACGAATGATGAGATGTCTGTTGGGCAATGTTAGGCATGGGAGGACAGTAATACAACCTTGGTAAACACATGAAAACAAAAACAAGGACTCAAAACAAAATGACGACACGAGTCGTTTGCTAAAGAGATGGGCTGTACCTGGATGACATTACTGTATTTGACCACTTCTCCAAGGAGCTTCTTGTTCTCTGACTCATTCTGCTTCTGCTCCAGTTCTGCTGCATGCTGGGAAATAAACGAGAAATTTGTGAGACTTTGAGATGCAACTGAATAATATATCAGGAGTAAGCACCGGTTTGAGATCATGCTCTGTGATACAAGTCCTACCTGTAACTTCTTGAACAGGTCTCCCTGTGTGTTGTTATTTCCTTGTTTTCCCTGCTTTGCCTTCCAGAACTGCTTCTGGGCCGAATATCTGTTCATGGGACACACCTTGAACAGGCAATCTGGAGAAGGAGAGAAGCATTCCAGCCAATAGAAGTCATTTTCTGTGAGTCTTAATGTGGTAAAACGGCATATTTGAGGTTAATGCTTATTTACCCACAATGGGCTTGTAGAGTCACTTAGACACATAAAAAGTATTCTAAAACCACACTGCGTGGTTAAAACAACATAGGGCACAAATGATCTGGTCAGCCTTGGGAGTTTGAAAAAAAAAAAAGTGTGTTTGTGTGCTTATGTGTGTGTGTGTGTGTGTGTGTGTGTAACCTTGAACTAGTGTGACTACCACTAGCCCACGAACCTCTGAACTTTTTGGGTGGGTTGGCCAGGTCTCCAGCATCAGGCTGGACCACACACCTGTCATCCACAAGCCTGTACAGAAGACAACAAAATAATAACAATTAACATACTATTAATTGGGTGCATTTTGTTGCAGCTTAGTTTAATCTTTGTGCACATATACTGTAATTGTCCTGCAATTACAACTGCCATAGTATATTAGTAAACACTGGCTTTAAAGTGAAGTTTTGCATGGCACAAACTCTAGTCTAATCGTGGTATTGCATAGCATTTGAATACACCATTCAAAACCCAGCTTACTCTTTGGTTGAGCAGCAACCAGCGAGATGAACAGCTCAGCTTGCAAAACAGGCAGAGTGACGACCCTGTTGTACATCATATCCATCTCCTTACAGGTCCCGATATCTGGAACGATGCTCTGAACTGCTCTGGACCAAGCTCATCTAATTTAAGCCTGCTTTGATCTCTGCTTTCCAGCCCAGTAGGGGGAGATCTGCTCAGTCTTGTGGTTTAAATCAACAGATAGTTAGATACCCTAAGATGACACCCGTGTTTCTGTGGCTGGTGCATTGTGCAGTTTGCAAATGGGTAAAAGGTGTTAAAGCAGATTGGTACTGAATGAAACTAGGTGTCAGCATGGCTTACGCAACATAAAATGAAGCACAATGAGTTGCAATCATCATAATGGTGTATTCAGACGACTGAGGTTCTCAGAGGAGTGTAGGTAGCTTGGGTTGGGCTGCAGTGGGCAACTGCCACTACAGGAAACCATGTGGTTTCTGTGCCGGGTTGATTAGAGGGCATTCTGATGGGTTGTCATCTACTTAATAACCGCCTTGTTTTCCACAACTCAGGCTTTTTTGCCAGTTTACTAAATATTTTACAGACCAGCGCAAGAAATTAAATTCACACATTAGAAATCCACACATTAGACTGACATACAATTACAGCCATGAAACTGATGACAGATAATTCAGTCAATGCTTTGGTTCGCAGGAACTGACAGGACTGGATTAATGTTTCGAAAAGAGCTGCTGTTTTCATCTGGAGATTTAGTAAATGCTTTTCTCCTCATTTTCTCCCATTATAAAAGACCATTTGAAAATACAGTCTGTCTGTCACAGCTTATACTAGTGGGACAGATGCAAAAACATGTGAAATATCTGATAACATGGATTTTTTTCTTGCTATATGTAAGGGGAATGATCAAAAGGTTTATGGCATCTTCTTTTGTGTTGTTATGGACTTGCAGTATTTGTACTTCATTACAGTTTTACAGTCATCTCTGGCTGCTTAATACCAACCCAACTTCATGTCCTTGACCTACAACCAAATAGTTTGTGGCATCTTCTCTTGTGTTGTTAAGAACTTGCAGTATTTGTAGTTTGCTACAGTCTTACAGTCATCGCTGATTGCTTAATACTAGAAAAATCCACAGAATATTGTTGTACTGCATCCAACCCAACTCCATGTCCTTGACCTAAAACCAAACGCCTTATCATTTCCTCTAAAAAGTCTGGTCCCACGGCTTTATCCAGCTGTCGCACACCATGTTACCTCTTGCTGGTTTAGTTCGGTAAGCTCGAAACACTGATCTAGATCTAGATCATGTCATATTTCAGTACTTGGTGCTTCCCGCCATGCAACCTGGCGAAATACACTGTACAACAATTATGAACTTCTATACAACAGACTCCACATTATCCCTTTCTATCAAATTACACCAAAGTTAAAGGCGGAGGTGCACAAGCATATCCATTCATCCAGTCCACTAAGAAGAAACACTATGCGATGGACAATTCCTCCAATTCATACAAAGCTGGCAGTCTTGCTGAAGCGAGCCGAGCCGTTTCCTATTTGTGTCATGGCACTCGATCTGTCTCAGACCACTGGCTGTATATCCTTTCCTCAGACTCTCTATCAAAGTCCCATCTAAATGAGAAACAATAGAGTAAGTATTATCAAGTGCTAAATGGCTAAACAGGAAGGCTCTCTGGAGAAGTCCCTTCAGCTCATAAATAAGTAACCTTAAGTCCCCTGAGAGTCCAGTTCAGTTCAAACAGAGGGGCTTTGCAGGTCTGACTGCGTGTCCAAGACTTAACTTAGTTAAACATGAACCAACAGCAAATCTACTGGGCAGGATATAGACAAGCTAATAATAGATCCATTAGTTGTGTTGGGCTGACTGTGACAACAATGCAGGAAAAAAATACAGTATGTAATTTGTGACATAACAGGGGTCTAAATATAGCAGCATGTCTGACGTACTGAATTTCTACTGATATATGTCTTCTGTGCCAACAGAAGAAGAATGACTGGTCTCTAATAAAAATGAACATGCGTGGAGGATTTTACGTAACTGATGTCTGTTACTGCATGTCTCAACTGGTGTTGACAAAGCAGCACTATAATTTAATGGAGTAATATACTTCCTCATCAAACTCATCCTATCATTTTTTTTTTTAATCGAAGAAAAACAAAGCAAAAAGGGGGATAATATTCATATACAAACACCTTAAATCGATAAATAATTATGAAACAGTCAAAAATGTCACGCCTTTCTGATACTGTAGGAAGGGGGAAGGCAAGATAGGCAAGAGGCCATAGGGACTAAGGGATCTGGATCGGCCAAATGACCTTAAAGGGAACTTGGTGTGTTTGCAATGCAAGGTGTGTGAGGAACTCAGAGATTTAATATTATCCTGAACAAACACAGTCATAGTCCTGTGGAGCCGAGGTTATATTGTGCTTACAGGGTTAAGGCTCTGGCTGAGGGAGGTTCCTCCAGGCTCTTTGCTTTAGATATCACTGCTCTCTATGGGCCTTGGTGGGGTCTGACACACCACAGCCCTTGATAAACTACTCAGCAGTCCTGTCAAACTACACCAGTTAATGAATCACTGATAAGAACTTCACGGCTTTGCTTCGCAACAACAGAGCCGTGAGCCTTCGCCACGATGCACTTTGCATTCTCAAATGTATGGCCACAGTCAGCTGCGCACATTTGCATCGGCCTTGTGCAGTTATGGGAACTTTTCAGTAAAATGAAGTAGATCGGGTTCATCCACTCACTTCTACATATTGTGAATCAGTGAACATTACTGTGTATAGGTGTAAATACACTTTAGCAGCCATTTTATAAAATACGTTTGATTATTCTGATCCTCCGGAGCACAAGATATTGGAGAGGATGAATTAACATCAGAATGTGCCGACTATCATGCAAAATGATGTTTTCAGGAATGCGGCTGGTTATTTTGCATAGTGGCTGTTTGAAAGAGGAATTTAAAGCAGAAAAAGGAAAGAGAGAGAGAGGAAGAGAGGAAGAGAGGGAGAGGAGGTGGGTGGGGCAGACTCATTCCGCAGGACAAGTCTTTCTTTTCACGCCTGTTGTGGAGGCCTACGGGCCAGAGTGCACCCGGAACCACTGAGACATTCCACCTTGCACTGAAGCCACAAAACACTTCTTTTCTGGAGGAACTGTAACCAGACAAACTGCTAGTGTTATTTTGCATTGCTGTGTGGGTAATGACACCGTGACAAGCAATTTCCACTGCAAGCCACATTCAACCTTACCATGAGGTTCAACTGAAAACTAGGCTCATTGTATGAGCTATAACCCAATTTAAAATAACTCAGATTACTTGATAACTTTTAGTGACTGTGCCCAGTGATTAGATTTGACAGGGAGCTTTAGATTTTGAGTTCCTAATCACCACTTTGCCAACTTAAACTATGACTCAGTCTTCATCGCAACTTTAGACAAATAACCCAATATGGAGGCAGGATCACAAGGACACTTGAAAGTGGACAAAGTGTGTGCAACATAACCACTGTAGGAAAGGTTTATTCCGTTATGAAAAAGAACTAGGCCTATATTAATGCTTGAATAAATACTGTAAGTCCCTATAGGATTATAGTGAAATCATAGGAGAAAAAGTCACTATAAACTCACTATGAAGTACCACAGATACTCTAAATCTCTGTAGCAATGTTATAGTGATTTTTTTACACTGATGGCCTATCATGAAAACATATTCAAAGCAGCAGATATTCTGGATTATCTGCACTCTATGCAACCCATGGTGACTGACGCTACAAGTGACATGCACTGGACCCTCCTATCACTGTTTCACTGTCCTAACTTCAGATGAATGAAATAATGGTGACATTTAATTATTCGTCATTATGCCTGGACCCCCTAGAACCTCCTCGAAGCCCCCTGGGGGTCCCCGGGCCCCACTTTGGGTACCGCTGCATTAGACTTATTTTCACGGAAGGCCAAGTGTCTATCTGGGTAACAGGCACTGCTTTGCATTCCTGCTATATATTTGCGTAAACGTGATGCATTTCCTAAGCACCAGTTTGCGCGCTACCAGGCCTTGATCAGAAGTCGCAAATTAAGTTTTGACTTCTTCTGTCTACAGTGCCATCCACGTTACATAGGCTTATAGTGGACGAGAGTGGCCGTTTTTGCCTGTCAGAGAAATAAAGTGAAACTGATAAGGTATATCAAAAGATCGATCCAACTGAACACCCCAATTAGTAGTGAAGCAGATAGGAGGAACATACCCCAAAGTACTGATGAAGCCATTCACCGAGCCTTCCGCGTAAAGAGACACAATGTCTCCAATGTGAAGAAAACTGGATCTGTTCTCTGACATTTTACTCAAAGTTCATTTAGGAATCTTCCTGATTTCCCATTTACACGACTGGTGTTTCTCTGACGAAGTACTCCACACGTTACAGCGTCTCTAGTTTGGCAGTAATCCTCAAATTCACTTTCATTCTTCCAACTGTGTAAAAAACCTGTAGATGCACCAACCGGCGACACATCTACATCTCAACAAATCGATTACGAAAAAGCGAAAGTGCAAAACTGCTGGCGTTTTTTTCTAAAAAACGCTGTTTTACACTTATTCAACTTCTTCCTGTATGTCAGATCAGATTGCTCCTCTTCACATCCACTTCAGTGGGAGGAGACTGCTGCTGTCAGGGTTGTGAGCAAATTCCGTTCAATGACATGTTTTTGTTTGTATTCAGAGCAGCCCCTTACGAAAAGTAACTATAGTATCCTTCAATAATAACTTTTATAAGATACTATACAAATACCACAGCAAAAACTACCTCTGTAGGAAGCCCTATAGAAATATTATGGAAATATTATAGTGATACCATAGGAATGAGTATGATATGGCCACTCTAAACTCACTATTGAGTACCACAGACATTCTATAAGTCACTATAGGAATATTATAGTGATACTAATAGATAAAAAAAATACCATAAAGTACAATAAGGTCGCTAGAAACATACTTAGTAGCCTACTACGAACACAGATACACAATAATTAAGTCCCTTTGTTACTGTATAGTGAATATGACTGTCTGTATTATGTATTATGCCTAATCTACATTATAAAATAATTTTGATCAAATTAACTATGTAAGCTTGTCAGTGATAGGTGCCGGCTGCTGTAGTAGCCTATTGAAAGTGAAGAGAATCGCTTCAGTGATAGTTTGGTATGCCATTTTAAAAACATGACCTATATTAAGGCCAAAGGTACAAAATAGTTCAAAGTGTGAACATTAGATGAGTCAAACACAGAGTCAAATAGATGAGTCCTAGGTTTGAATGCTGTTGCAGGCCAGCCATGCTTGTTGCTTCTCAATGCAGTTCGGCATCTCTCACAGCTGTGACAGGTTTTTTCATCTGAAGGAGCTCCAGACATTTTTGTGTGCACATTGGATAAGAGAGGGAAGCAAATGTCTTATGATTTTAACAAGAGGATGAAAACAACCATGTGCCTTTAGAAGCTTACTGCTGACCAATGTAAACTCTGCTGCTGTCTGTGCCAACTTTACTTAAAGCGTTCACACATTCCCCACAGTGCAAATGAGTTTGCACTTCTGAAGCACAGACATTATAGGCTATTATTAGAGAGAGTGGCTATACATACAATCTAAAAAGTCATTTTATGTGTATTTGCTGATGTAGATTGCAACGCTTTGACTGGGGACTATTGCTATTGATATATGGCAGAAGTAGACAGCTGATGTTATTTGCTCAGTGCACTGTGATAACATTTTTACTAAATTTGGGTCTCAGGCAGAGGATTGTATGGTCCCAAAACATTGCTGAACTCATCCACTCTCTCTCTCTTTCTCTCTCTCTCTCTCACACACACACACACTCAATACAAACTATATAGTCATATTACGTGTATTTACTGGTGTAGCTTGCAATGCTTTGACTGGAGACTATCGCTAATGCTATGGCAGAAGTATTGTGTTTCTGACTGTTATTGGTGTGGTTGGGGAGGAGAGTTGAGGAAGTGTGTGTGTGTGTGGGGGGGGTGTGAAGAAAATCTTTAGAAATTCTACCTCTGTCTCTCAATTTGAAAAGAACACAAAAAGAGGACAAAAAGAACCTTGTTTACGCCAGTGACATTTGCTTGTGATGGGTCATGCAACGTTTGTGTGTGTGTGTGTGTGTGTGTGTGTGTGTGTTTGTGTGCAAGGTCATTCAGTGGGTATCACAAACTTTTTTTTGGTTTCTGACTCTTCTGAGCATAACGTGACTTATTGAACAAAAAACTACAGTTTTATTAAATTTGGGTCTCAGGAAAAGCATTGTAACATCCTGGAACACTGCTGATTCGTTCTTTGTTTCTTTCTCTCTGTGTGTGTGTGTGTGTGTGTGTGTGTGTGTGTGTGTGTGTGTGTGTGTAGAGAGAGAGAGAGAGAGCGAGAGGACTAATGTTCTCCAGTGTCTCATAGTAACTAAATAACTGCATGCCATCACATTATTGCAACAAGTCATTCTAGTCCACATTCCACTTCTTTCATATCATTGCAGATCAGGGGCTTCCGGTCAAAAGGGATGTCAGGAATGATGATGATGATGATGATGATGATGATGATGATGATGATGATATACTAATGATGGCGGTAGTGATGTTGGCTAAATAGATGTTAAAGGTTAGAACCACAAAAGATGCTAAATGCCTTTGTGTGTTTGATGATGACGACAGTGGCAGCAATGACGAGGATGATGATGATAATGATGATGAACACAGCTGTGACATTCATTGTGAAAGCATCTGAAATAAGGCATTGTGAGATGTAGACAAAGCTAATCCTAAAGAGTGTCTGTTCCCACTAAGTATTAGTAAAACTTAAAACAATGGCAGCTGGATAAAATTAGCTGCAATGAAGAATTGAATCAGATGATAATAATGAAGAGGAGGAGGAAGATGATGATGATGATGATGATGGTGGTGGCCATTATAATGTAATACCCACGACCAGACACCAGGGGCCGTCAGAGGACAAGCCTGAAAGTCTGCAGGCTCAGCTGCAATGTCGCAGCTTGCAGCACAGACAATCCCATTGTCTGACCTTTATCGCCATCTAGTGTTCAGCTGACTGAAGCTACAGGTGACTCAGCTGCCCTGCTGTCTGGGCGTGTGTGGACTATAAACAACTGGCCCAGCCGCCCAGGTCATTTCACAACCAGGCTACTGGTGCCAGCGACTGGTTCTCTAGGCCATACACACAGCCTCTGCAGGTGAGAGGCAGACAGCAGGGATACACTGTATGGCCTAACCCCTCGCAAAAATGCTAAATATTAAACACTATAGAGGAATAATAATGTCACACCAACTATAAACTATAAATAATATAATGTAGGAATATTACAGTGATACCATGGGAGATAAAAATACTGTTAAGTAAGTAGGCTACAATACGGTAACTGTAAACTCACTAGCCTAATGAATACTGAAAACAAATTAGTTTTAGAGGAACACTGTACAAATATCACAGCAAACTATGAAGAATATGTAATACCCTAGATGAATATTGCAGTGATACCACAGGAGATAAAATTAGGCCTACTATTAAGGACGATAAGGGAACTGTAAACCCATTACTGAGTAGCCTACTACAAAACACTGTAAATGTCTCTAGGAATATTACAGGTAAACTGGTGATTATAGTTTTGGCTGCCTACATCATAACCTGCTGCTGACTTCTGTTGCTGTATAACTAACATTTTTTTAACAAGCTGCTATATACATATCTGGAGGCGAAATATTTACATCTTTGACGTGGACAATACAGTCATTTTGATAAAATGCACTATCTCTAACAAAAATAGGAACTTATAGTGTGTGTTTTTTAGTTACGTCATTGTATTTTATGGTATTTTTTATCTCCTATGATTTCCCAGTAATATTCCTATAATATTCCTATAGGGTCTTTGTGGTAGTTATTAGTTAGTTTATAGTGCCCCTACTGTATTTCATGGTAGCCTACTTTATCTCCTATGGTATCAATATCATATTCCTATAATAATCTTTATTACAAATAGTTTATAGTTTTACTGTGATACTTGTATAGCGTCCTTCTACATCTATTGTAGGATTACTAGTCAGATAATTCTTACAATAATTTTTCTTGCTTGTGTGCTTGTGTTGGCAGAGAGAGAGAGAGAGAGAGAGAGAGAGAGAGAGAGAGAGAGAGAGAGAGAGAGAGCGAGCGAGAGCGAGAGAGACAGAGAGAGCGAGAGAGTAAACCTGGCGTAACTGATGTTCCCAGTCGCACCTTTCAACCCAGCCCCGGACAAGCAATGAAAGGCTTCAATCTCGCATTCACTCCACACCCGAGAGATCTGCTTGGCGACCGGTTGCAGCCTTCGCTCTTATGTTTTGTTATTAGACCACTAGACTGCGGAATAGTCACGTCCGTCCGAGATTTGTTCCCCAAATCTCTTTGAGCTTTGTCCCCGCTCCGTTCGCCTTCAACACCACTAGGACTCTCCCAGCCAGCCGCGGTCACACTCTACCAGTCGTCGCTAAGCCCAAGATGTGCTGTAAGTAAACAGAAACGTCTTACATTTAATTAACTCATTTCAAACTCGTCTGGTTTCTAATTTCAGACATGTGATATCTGTGCTTGAGTTTAGGTTAGCCTGGAAAGTTGAGGATATTGTTTTCTTTCTTTCACCTTTACTACCTCGTGGGTGTGGAGCAGCTCGCGCGGCTTTGCATAAACAATATGCTACAATTAACTTGTATTTGTTGTTACACGGCGATAATCGTTTCAGGATAGTATACAAACATAGGGCCCGACAACAGTAGACTGAGACAGAGGAATTTGCATCAGGTGCATCATGGTCTCGTACTCTGCTTTTGGTTCTTTGTTTCCCACACCATACTGTCAAGACTGTTGACAAACTATGCGGTTACTCTGTAATATGCAGTGTGCACTGTAGCATACTGTTCCTTTGTTTTTTTTAAAAATCTTAACTGTTCATTTGCCAACCTCTCTTCCCCACGCAGATATTTTAATATAAACTGAACTACACCCACAACAAGTTCTTTTACTACCAACTATGTTTCAAAACGTGATCTAAAGTCTGATCAAATCCCCTATTAGAAGATTAGAAGATTGGGACACCAGTGAGCACCCAACCTGCTTTTTGCCTGTGGGTATTGGTACATATTCTACTTTTTTTCCCTAGAAACCTGAGAGGTGAATGGTGTGAAAACTGTTGGAATGCAGCAGGATTATCATCTGACCTCAACTCAACTGGGGCAAAGAAACCGGATCATTAGACCACACGTTTTCTGATCTTTTCTACACTATAATGCCTTTGAGGGCAAAATGTCTACACTGAAACAAGTTATTCTAAAGGATAAAGACCAAGATGTTGAAAAGAACCTGGACTGGAGTTACATTGAATGGCTAGAAAATGAAGATGTCACCACAGGTGTGGCGAATGCACAGACACAAACGGACTGCGGGCCCTCTGAGAACAAGCAGACGCAGACCAGCAACCCAGTCATAATGCACATAGATCTGGCACGGACACACTCCAAGCTGAGACATACATCCCTGGTGGATGCTGGCAGCTTGGTGGCACCATTGTTTCAGTTTGACCGCCAGGCGCCTGGCCGCATCTCCACGTCTCCCACCTTGAGAAGGATGAGGAGCACCCGGCGCCCGCATCAGATGGATTCCCGGGACCCTGTCAGGATGGAGAGCACACAGGAGGAACCTTCCCCCGTCGGTCCCTTATCCCCAGGACACAGACTCAAGTCTCCACTTGCGGCAAGCCCCCTCTCTGATGGAGAGATCTATCGTGATAAGCAGCCCAATTCATCCTCAGGCCGGCAGAGAACCAGATCATATAGATCAAAGACTTTTGACAACGGTGTCACATGTGTAAGACAAGAACCTCGGAGCACTCATCATACTGTTAATAAAGATTTTGAATTTCCTGATAGTGAGGTGAGCTTTTACTTGTATTTCAAAGTGTTATTTTAATTGAGGCATGACTGAATAACTTGAAGCATGAAGGCAATAGCAGGGCAGAATTTGACTCGATTCCCTAGTCACTACCTAAGCCTCTTACCACCATCAACCACATGAGATATCTGTCATGTGCGGTAGTGTGACATGGGTTTTTTTTTATCAAAACCCTATAAATTAAATGGTCAATAGCTCCACATTCCTTCCTTCTCTCCCTCATTCTACCTTGCCTCCTGTGGTGGGCATTCACAATGCAAGCTTTTGACAGCAAATGAATCAGCAGTTACATGCACTGACAGCTCTGACCAAACCCACAGCCTGGAGAGCCCTGGGAAGTGCCCTCCTTGGGCCCCTATTCACTGCAGTCAGCAGTCACCCAATAATGGAGGGGTCAGTGAGCGATGGAAAAAGATAATGGGGAGATCTATTCATCAGCTCATGGTATTCAGCCGAGCACATTCTCAATAGAGTTCCGACATTCTCCTCAGATATCAGAGGCTTTTGAATCCAAGCGACCACTTAAAACACTGATTCAAGTCTGAATGTCTTTGAAAGTGATATAGTGGTGTTGGTAGCGGTAGGAGGGTCTGTGCACCCTTCATGCAGTGCTGAGTGTACAGTAAGCATGCAAACTATGCAAAAATATAATTTATAGCTTTTCAAATTAAAGAGTGTTATAAGAGGCCTTTTCAGTGTGGGAAATAAACTGACCAGCAACTTGTTTTAATTTATGCTGAAACTTATTTAGCACTATCTCATTTCCAAGGAAGTGTTGAAGAAGTTAGCTATCTCAGTGCATCTACTGTTGTATTTGTTCATGATAAGCAGTGAAATGTGTAACATTTTCCCAGCGACTGATGCAGCATTTTCTTCTCCATTTTGCAGGTGAAGGAGCATTGTCATAATAGGTAGGTGTGCCTTTGAGTGTTTTGCATACTGTCTGTGTGCCACCTTGGCATGGCCAAAAATAGCAGGGCTTGACTTTCAGTTACCATGTCATGAGAGAACATTTTTGCATATCAGGAGTGCAGTCAAAATTGTCCCGTAACCGGTAATACCCTGAATATGTTTTTTTTTCCTCATCCTCCTGAGCCAGCTCTAATTTGGATGATGAACCATTGCTCTTTGCTGTTTCACAACATCTATAATGTGTCATATTGCTTCATTAATGAAATGATTAATGAATTAATGAAAAAAATTGGTTTGAACTGAAACATCGTCAGTTAGCCTCGAGAGGGCCTTGCCTGTGCTTGATTGACACTTGTGAGTGAGGATGATTGGACCTTGAGTTTAGGGAGCCCCATTGTGCATTCATTGTGCTGCCTCTGTGTTAATGGAGCATAAGCTGGGTGGGTTGAGTTATGAGAGTCCCATGGTTATGTATGGGCTAGACAAACCCTCATTAAGGCTGTTTTCCCTTACTGCCACACACACCCCTCCTAATGGGCTGCTGGGCTCTTCCCCTCACTGGATAATTAGGCAGCTATTGTCCCTGTAATTACACCCTGACACTGTGCTCCTTACAGTGACCAGGCCTTGCAAGCCATTGGTTGGGACAGTTTTGTGTTTGGGCATCATTATTTCTCTTGTTGTGTGGGAACAAAGCACCCATTTTTACAAGCGCTCTGTGGCAGAGGGGCTGACACGTAGAAAGCATCTTGAGTCTAACAGGATGTCATTGTGAGGATGCGAGGGAATGAACTGCAAGTAAGCCTCGGCCTGGTTAGGGGAGCTCCTCGAGCCTTTCTTACTGTTCCATTAGCCACCTATCCTCCACAGTGCTCAGGTGCTGCTGACTATTGTCTGTTTTACTGTTGATTCAGCACTGCTTGTGGCTGCCTGCCTATACATTGATCTGGGAGAGTTGTATCAGTTTACCAGAAGGAGCACAGCCTTTGCAGTGAGAGAAAAGAACAGTTGGTGCATTCAGAGTCCAACAAAAGTGTCCTGGTTAAAAAGGTACTGGGTTACCCCTGCTCAACTCTAGACTTGCGTACCCTTCAGTTGTACACGTTGGCCCTCCAGTCATGCGGTTTGTAAGTGCAAGTTAGTCAATTTACTGTTGGTTTACATAATGTGAGCAGATTGCATAAGCAGAACATTAGAGATGTAGCTCCAGTATCCAGTTGAGCCATTATCTGCTGTTAGAGCTGTAAGAGGAAGAAAGTCGTCTCATTCAGTCTAACCACAGTTTTTACACATAATTGTAGACAGAAACATAATGAACAGCCGTTCTTCCCCTTGCTTGTACTTCTGCTCCAGTTTGTTGTATTGTTATCATAAACAGGGACATTAGCCCTCGTCTCTCAGCCAGGCTTCCTTATGGCCTGATCACGTCCTGATAACCTTTACCAAACAGACAGGAAGTTTGTTGCTCTACCCTGATGCATTGCAGTTAAAATGCATCATTGGTGTGAATTGAGTTTCATCACTTCACAACAATGCTGTTTCTTCAGATTTTGCATCACTGCAAAATCCTGCATTATTAGAGAAAGACTCTTTTCTCTGTTACTATGTAGTGGCACGTTGAGCTCCTTCCCTCAAAAATTTAGAAGAGAAAGTATTTGGTCGGGTCACAGAACAGTAGTCGATCAGTGTCAGTGCTGAGAGCAAAACCAGCCTGTCTGGTTGCTGTTCACCTCATTTCTGCTGACTCTATTTGTGCTAAAGACTTAAAAGTCTCTTTTTAGCTTTAGCACTATTGGACTGATTGTTGAACTCAAACAGTGGTCATTCAAATATGATTTGTTGTGATGTTTTTTCTTCTTAAAAGAAACATCATCATTCATTAGGCCATACCCTATCAATATATTTTATTTTATATCAGGACAACAGGAACAACTCCATTTCATAATTGGATTACATTTTTTAGTTCCCTTGATTTGTAATTTCAACAGATGTTCAAGTGCACTTTACTTTGAACAGTAATCCGTCAACAACAACACAAGGAGATAAGTCAAAACACTTGAGAGTAGTGGCTGTTTGAGCTTTACTCGAGGCTAAAAGGCAGACCTGTTTTTTTTCCGGTCTTAAGCCTGGCCATGCCTTGGAAACTGAAAGGAGACCAGGAGGATTACAACTGGCACACATTGATGGCACACACTGACAGCTTGCCTCCTACCAGACAAATGGGTGATTCATTAATCACCATCTATGGTGATTGATTTATGGTGATCCACTTAAGCCAGACACATAACACTTATCCTTTAGAATTTCTGCTACTCGTGTTAATCGCCAATTGCTTGCACAATGCAGATGGTATTTCAACCATGTAAAAGGAATTCTGTCATTTCCTGTTTTGTCTTGAAGTAAAAGTATTTACACTAGATGTTTCAAGTCATGTTTTGGAATCTTAATCGTGTCTTAAAAGTGCACATCTCTGATATTTCTCTGTTTCCACACTGTGAAACAGTGCTGCTGCTGTAGTGTGAATCTTACAATGCTTGGCAACCAAAGATTTAAGAGGAAGACTCTGTTAACACTTTAGCTGCTCTTCCTCTGTGCCCGCAGGCTTCAGGAAAGGAGGCGGAGCTCCGTGGTTGTCAGCCTTCCTGGATTGGATGTTTCACCAGGAGACCTGTTCGTATCCAATGGAGCCGCTGACATATTGAACGGTTCCAACTTCTCTGGTAAAACTGTTATTCATATGATACATTTCCATGGTATCATTTTCGTTCTAGAAACTGAGTCACTGATTTGAGCAGCATACAATTATTCTTTAGCCAGTGTATTTAGTCTCATGTATCTTGATGCCTGGAAAGATGAGCCTTCCCAATATTTCTTAGTTGGTGGTGCTAAGCCACAAATATGTAATTCCACAGTCCAATGTTCAAAGGGCAAAAAGTAGCATGTTTTTTTGTTATTTTGTGTGTAATTAACCAGTCAGATTTTCAGAAGCTGAAATGACAAAATAGCTTTCACTTTCAGTAAGTTGTCCTTGAGTCCACCAGACTCCACAGTTTTTACCCCAACATACTGTTTTGTTTCTAATCCCATCTGTTCTACAGCAGACTTTCTCACTTGAGCCTTTGTCGATTAATCAATATGTTCTGCTTATGATTTTAACAGATACTAAGAAGTCAAAGTGGCCTTTTCTGAGACGTAGTACGGTAGGTGTGTTATTGGTTTGTTTGTAACTGTTGTGTGGTTCGGGCTGCCACCCGTGTGTTTGAGGTTTGTTTTGGAATACTTTGTCTTAGCAGTGGGCAGGCCAGTTGGTTTGGACATTGTTCTCTGACCCACTTCTCAAAGCAGATTAATGTGGTTCCTCTTTTCCCTTTCGGCCCTTGCAGGTTGTGTAATTAGTCAACATTTGGAATGCAAAACTTTAGCCAAACTTGTTTATTTAGTTTTTGAGCATGCTAGACTGTTAGATGGACAAATATTTGAACAGAATCACAAATACATGACTCACACATGGATTCACTTTCCCTAGACCAGCACACAGCCATACCTGGAAGGCCTTTTCCAAAACCTGTCTAAAATGTGTCTTCTCCCCCCTGCTCAGACTAAAGGGAAGACGCCGACATGCACAGCATCAGATATTGAGAAATATCTCTCAACAGCACAGATTCAAGACTGGAGAAACACAGACTTTCAGAAGCATAAGGTGGGAAATGAACACTGACGACTGAAAAGGCCCTTAAGCATACATGCTGTTTGTTATGTAAATTATGATGGTTGCACTATTTGGATTGCACTGTAGCTTCTAATCCAAACATAACCAAAGTATGGACAACAAAATTATCCTGATTTCTAATCCAAACATAACTGAATGTTTAGCAAATGACTCAGGAATTACAAAAAACGAGAGGAACAGGAAAGCTGCTGGCACATTTAAATGCCGCCAGTTGTGCAAGAACAAGACTTTCTAGGCAGTAACATCTGAGGCCAACCATAAACACACACATAAATAAACACTTAAACAACCACATAGGTGCATCAGGACAGTGTTAGGACCTTTACATTTATAGGATATACAATTATCTGCATCCAGCAAACACAAAGTATAAAGAGGATGTTCTTTTCTGTCTTTTTGTGTCTTTCTCAATTGTTTGCCATCTTGCCAATCCAGTAATGTGTGTGTCTGTCCCCAGGATCACTCTCTGGGAGAGTTCCTGCGAGACCAGTCCTCCCAGCTGAGGGCCGACTCCGACCCCCAGGGCTTCAAGACACAAGAGACCATCTGGGAACTCTTCACCAGCGAGTGTGTTTACTTCCTGGATCAACTCATGGTTCTCAAGGAGGTGACTAACTCTACAAAGCCTCCTAATGCACACAGACGCACACACACACACACACACACACACACACACACACACACACACACACAAAGACAGGACCACACATAGCTAGACCAGCCCAAATGCAACCCAACACCTGCTGCTTTGTGCTGTTCATCCCATCATTGAATTGTCGGATAAAAGGCACCTGTAAAAGTCTCTTTTCACTCTCCATTCTTTACAGTAGTGGATTAGAAATTTAATTCTAGCACCACAGATAACTCTTTTCTCTGTGTGACTTCTTTGTGGCATTCAGGTGTTTTTGGCCACGCTCACTAATCTGCAGATGAGGAACTGCCTGACTGATGTGGACTCCTGGAGGCTGTTTGCTAACCTCAATGAGCTTTGCCTGGTGAGAACTGATGCAAAACAGACCCAATGCAAAACTCTTTCTTATCTGATAAGTACCATGACTAATCCTGCATGTACTATATGAATACAGTTTTAGTCTCCAGCTTGTTTTTTTAATTTGTCCATCCATCACATGCAATATATCTCAGACACCGCTGATCAAATTTTGATTAAACTTTGGGATATGACGCATCTCACCACTGTATTTTCAAAATGACACTGCAATACAATTATAAGGGAAAACAAGGTGACATATCTCTTACTGATAGACCCAGAGGGGGACTACATCATTTGTGGGGGATGAAATGTTTACTTTTGTATTATTATTATTATCAGTAGTAGTAGTAGTAGTAGTATCATTGTTGTTGCTGTTGCTGCTGCTGCTGCTGCTGCTGTAAAATAAGGAAGGAACAAATCAATATGGAAGATTTGCACTGCTGGCAAGGCCACTCAGCAGAGTATAGAAATGACACACTTTGTAGTGATAATATTATCATAACAATACAATAACAAATGTCTTGTCCATCACTATGCAGCAACTATAGCTTGACTTCATGTGAAACAGTACACCTGTCTTTTCTGGACTCGCTTTTTTATTCCATCTACAGTCGTTAACAAACTGAAAGTAACATGGCTGAGGAATGTGAGTGTGAAAGAGTTGGTGGTGTCACTTGACAGTTTACGTTTTCTGCTGCAGGTGAGCTTTGGCTTCCTGAACAACCTCCTACGTGTCATCAAGGACACTTTGGAGATTCCTGTGGAGGGTGGCGGGCCCACCCTGCTGGAGCTGCTGAGCAAGGCAAGTCTGACTCACACATGGACACATGAAACACAAACACACACTGACTCTGCCTCTGCTCTACACGTGCGCTGTGGTGTGGGATTGCAATGAAGAAAAGATACATTTGTTTATTTTTAAAGCTCTCCACTGATTAGAAGACTGAGGCAAAAGGAGATAATGTCACACTAAAAGGCGAAATTTTCAAAATGTATGGGAATGCTGCTGGAGAGGTGTGCACACTATGTGATAAGATAAGACAAAGAGCACGGATCACACATTAAAAGTCTGGATCCACCGGGCGCAGTTATGTAGCCTCTTAACATGATCAGAGATTGTCATATGATCATAGAATCAAAATCTTATTACACATTTTTGTTCACACTGGATAGGATGTGAGCATCCTTGTGTTAATGCATCTACACTGACTATAGATGGTAAAGCAGGCTGCATGATGTAAGCTATAGTGGATATTAGTGGAAGGCCACAGTCCGATACATGAATTTGTACATGAAATGTAATTATATTGTGTGTTTAGGGTTTTTTTGTCTGCATTTTTTCTGCACACTCTCATTGTATGTCGCTAGTCTTTGTTGTCAGGTTTATGTCTTTTCCCATCTCAAACTACAGGAGCCTGTCCAGGTTCATCCAGATATGAGTCATGAGAAAAAGACGTGTTTGAAAATAATCTTTGGCCTTGACTGGATGAGGTGGCAAGAGATTGAGCCCACAACTCCTCTCACAGACCTCACTTTAGGCTTATAATGATCTCACATAAATTGATGGCACATTTAAAAAAAAAAATGCTCTGCTTGCTATGAACAACAATCTCAGTGAGGTGCTTTGTTCTTTCATTTCAAACAATTTGGATTTCGCAGGCTAAATTTCCTCACAAAATAAAAGAAACCGTTTCAGCAGCTCACATGTGCTGAAGAACATGGGACTGATATTTGTTATCATAATTCAAACGCAGAATAAGTCTTACACACACAGGTTACTTTTCCCACTTTCCTTCACATTTCTACTGTGTGTACCCAGCATGACATAAGGTCTCCTCTGCTGGCCTTTTATGATCTGTTTATCTGCAGCGGAGTGGCCGATATGACCCAGCAGTCTGTATCCCAGTGTTTGTAAAATCCTCCTATCTGTTGGCAGGCTTTCCGTGAGAGCATATGCCACTGTCTGCAGAAATACTGCCTCAACTACTCCACGGCTCTCGTTTATCTGGACAGCCTGAAACCCAGAGAGGACTTTGGATCGTATGTGAAGGTACAAGAGGGACTCACTGAGCAGCTAATGTGTGTGTGTGTGTGTGTGTAAATCAGAGTGGCAGCGAGGACGGCGTGTACCTTGACAACGCGGCAGGCAGCGCAGGGCCAAGTATGAGAGAGAACACACAGTGACATTGCTGCCTAAACAGCTATGACCTGTTCACTGTCACTGGGGATGTCGCCAAGGATTGGAATGTGGCAGTTTCTCTCTTGTGTAACTTTCTCTGTCATCCACATTCTTGATTCTATTGTTTTGTTAAGGGGGGTGGGGGGGTTGGTCTTGGATGTCATTTTTCTTCACGTAGTCCCCCCCTCCACTCCCCCTCCCCCCCTTCTCTCTGTTCTAACAAGCTCCCTCAAAAGCTCTTTCATCCTTTCCCCTCTGACCTCGCTCTTTTTCCTTCTGACAAGTCTTCTCTCACCCTGTCTCTCTCTCTGAGCCTCTTATCCTTTAACCTCTCGCTGCTCTCTCTCTGTCTCTTTCTCTGTGTCTCTCATTGCCTCTCTCACTCTTTCTCTCTCTCTCTCTCTCCCCCCCCCCCCTCTTGTTCTCCCAGTGGTGCGAAAGGAACGAGCAGTGTCGGAGGCTGCAGCTGCGCGATCTGCTGGTGGCTCCGCTGCAGAGGTTAACGCGATACCCGCTCTTGTTGAGGAACATTGCGAAGAGGTGTCAGTCGGAGGAAGAGACCAGAAGCCTGCAAGCGATAGCGGAGAAAGTGGACACTTCCATATGTGAGCAGCATGCACCGCTTCACCCTGCATCATGGAGGGAATACTTACTACTTAGCACTGCATCTCCTACTGCACAGTTACTCTCCATATATCTTTCAACCTGTCACTCCCATTTAGCTGTTAAATGCGTAGCTGCAGAAAATGCTCTCACTGGCATAAAGTCATTGATGTGTGCTGAACGTTTCATTACTGCCTTATCAACTCAATATGCTCACTGAATAAGCATGTTGTTGCTCAGCTAGTTCTATGACTTTGGGCAATACACACCAACAGATCTAGTCAGCTGCTGATGACAAGCGTGACGCTCCTCTTTGTTTCAAGTGACAGATGTCCCAGTAATGTCATCAGGTGATCAGGACCCGAGGGTTTTTTTGTCAGCAGGTGCTTTATAAATATATTAAGACTTATCATGCAGTGTTATGCCTTTTGCAATGGGGATTTTTAAGCAAATATAAGCAAGGTTATCTCTGTCAACACGAGCAAGGGGACACCATTCATGTCGTCCAGAGCAAACAGGCAGCGAGCCTTGGCCGGCAGCCAGGAGTCCTGACCGTTTAGTCTTCACAGCATGCCTGTGCCTGCAGACCTGTTGTGGCGGTTTACTCTGTAACTAGATGGGTAGGCTGTGGGAAATATGCAACAGCAACCTCAATGTCATTTTCTAGTATTAAACAAATAACTTTACCAGCCAGCATGGGCTCACAGATATTTCTTTCCCATAACCATTAAAAGGGTGTGACAGACAATGAATCAGCTGCGCGGGGAGGTGGAGTGACAAGGGAATATTGTAGCCATGGCAAAGATGAACAGGCCAATGTCCTATGGGCGTGGGAGATATTTATTGTAAAATCTGAGTGCAGTCTAATCTCTCACGATACCGTCACGCCCATGTTTACCAGACAGACAACCACCACTATACAGTAAAACACCCCGAGATATTAAAATAGTGATTTATTTATCATGTTGTCATCAGTTCACCTTTCATTTGAAAATAGAGTTCATATGACCCAAGTACATGACACAAGGAAATTCGTATTAATTCTTAGTACTTTACATTTTGATCCCTATACAAAACTCAGTAGTAATTTACTTTGGCACTAACTGGATGTAAGTTTTTAGAGCACGTTCCAATCAGTTGGTTGTTTTTGTCGCTCTTGATTCAAGTGACAGTCAGTCACCTCTCCGGACAGTCAGTCACCTCTCCTCTCTGTGTCTAGGTGATTTAGAGGGAAAGGTCAAATGGCTGGATAACTACCAGAAGGTGAAACAGCTGAGAGACGCCCTGGTGTGGCTGCCTGTATGGGAGAGAGACAAGCGCGCCTTCGTTCCTGAGGTCTGTGCCTGTGCATGTGCGTTTGTGTATGTGTGAGTGTGTGCGTGACAGAGAGCGATTGTTGCTGTTATGTACAGAGCAAAGCGTAAATTTACAGATTGGTACAAACTCGTCATCATACAACACCCTTGCGTGCAGATAAGATGATACAATCAGTTATCTGGATGTGAAATCAGATATGACAGCCTTCATGAAAAGGAAAGAAAGTGAGCTATTTCAAGGCGTTAAGATTTTACAATGCAATGTGTAATCAGCTCTGTTAGGTCTGCATCAGAGGCTAAGATTGTTCCAGATCAATTTACATGTATCAAATGGTGAAAAATGTTATTTTTCTTAACTGAAATCGACTGATTCCTTTTGCCTTTCACTTACAGAATTTGAAACATCTCTTGAAGGCCGTTACTCTGGAGAATCTCATCTCTCATAGAAGTCTCCTGCATGAGGGGAAACTGGTACTCACAGGTTTGTGCCAGTGAAAGCGGATTTTATATTAGTAAAATAAAACCACTAAATACATGTTGGTGGTATGTCGTTGGTAACATGACCTTAGATTTGAGCGCACTCTCACACCAGCGCTTTTGTTCATTACCAGAAAACACAAAGCTGATTGATGTGTGTCTGTTCCTGTTTGACGAATTCCTCCTGATCACAAAGATAAAGAGAAACAAAAAGGTACATCACTCTCTCGTCCCATTCTGAGCCTTGACCTGAAGGACTACGATCAATACAGATGGTGATGTCTCCTCCCTTAATGTCAAAGACAAGCGTTTATAACTTGTTCACCCCTGTCTCCGGTAGCGGTCCGTTGGTCCAGAACAGAATCCTCTGAAGCTGCCGCAGAACCTGGAGCTGGACCAGCTGCTGAAGGAAGGCTGCACCTTCACGGTTCTGGACCAGCCCGTCTCTCTGGACCGACTCCAGCTCAAGAACATCGACCAGCTCAATGCCTCAAGTAGTACTAGTAGTATCTTGGGCTTTGTTGGGATGTTATTGTTTCTCGTTAGGGCCACTGGGGTTCAAGCACTCAAGCATTTTCTATTCACAGGACACATTTTGAAAGTGCTTATTTACTGTTAAGTTAGATCAGGGGTTCCCAAACTTTTTCAGCTTGGGACCCAAAAGAGAAATTTGGTGTTTCCCGGGGACCCAAACTCACAAATATACATGAGTTGCCATGACATCTCAATTAGTAAACTATCAGTAAATCCAAAGAACACAAAGAACCATGAATTGAAATATATGGAAATGTATTTAATTAATGTGTGTGTGTTACAATAGAGTAATAAAGTAACTTACTTTTCCACTGTCAAAACACTCTCTTGAAGTTCCCTTAGATGATGATTAGATGATGTAATGATTGATAATGGTTGCATATTAATCATTGGACTAAAAATCCAAATATCAGTGAGTGGATAAGTTGTGTGTGTGAATAGAATAGATAACAGAATCAATATATCATGGTGGATTTTCTTCCCCACGCTGTAAACTTCTGTCTGTATATTCACATCCAGTAATGTTCGGAGGAATTGATGTTGTTGTTGTATCCTTCCTTTCCAGCATCGGGGCTGCCTCACTCGTTCATAATCATGCACCAGAACCGCTACCAGCAGTGCATAGGAGCATTCATCCTGCAAGCTCCGTCAGAGTCCGTCAAGGTAAACGATGAATTTGTTTGATTGTTCGGTTGCATGAGAAGTTTCAAAAGGCATGCAGCTGCAGCCCATATCTGATAGGGGCTGGCAGAGCACTGATGACATTCTGTTGGCATAATAATAATGTGCGTACCAGAGGGATGTGCAACTTGACATATGGATATGTGTTATGTACCAAAAGCCTCTCGTATCTGAATAGCATCCACACAAGGTTTCACAGTAAACACTTGCCCATCAATTTAGATTTGCTTTGGACACTGGTAGTTACTTACTGACACAGAATCTCACTGATAATCTGCCTGGGGTTTGGTTTATGAAAATGTACCTTTACTCTCAATATATCCAAGCAGTCAAGCTGTTGCACCTGTAAAACCACCAAGTTGCACACTGCTGGATAGTAAACCTGAGGATATTCCCCGCTCTGACGGCCCTTGATGTGTGTTTTCCAGAGAGTGTGGATGTCGAAGATAGAGGGCGCTGTGACGGCACTGCTGAAGCTGGACTCCCAGCAGCCACGAGTCAAGAGCTCCTCACTGTGGCTGGAGTCCTCGCAGATATGACTCCTCCCACACTACAGCACTACAATCCACCTAAAGGTCTACTGTCAACATGCACTCCAACGCTCCTCAAGTCTTGTAAATTACTGTTCTAGCACTAGGATCATTTTGTAAAATAAATGTTTGCCTTGCAAGGCAGTTGCTGTTATAGGTTACAATAAATTGCTGATTATGTAGTAAGAGTTGTTTCTGAATTGTGTGTGGGACAGTCAAGAAAATGCACAATTTTTTCATTTACTTTTATGATTTCATCTATTTTTAAAGCCATCTCATCAGGGTTCCCCCACTCTCTCGGACTTCAAATTCACTGTCTTTCCAGGTGTTTGGTGAAATTTAAGAACTCAGAATTTGCATGTTTTAGTCAAAATTGCACGTTGTAGAGGTGTAATTTTTTACTCTTAAGTAAGCTCTTACTCTTAATCTTAGGTCAAGACATCATTAAATTTCAAGATTTTATTTTAGGCTTTATTGATAGAAACAGTGTGAGAGAGAGACAGGAAGGTATGGGAGAGAGAGAGGGGAGGACATGCAGCAAATGAACCCGGGCCGCTGTTGGAAGGACTGAGCCTTATGGTACGCGCTCTACTTGGTGAGCCACCGGGGCACAAGAAATCATTCAATTTAAAGCTGCTGCTATATTAAAGCAAAAACAAAAACATAACCCATGAGAAATAGAAACATAGGTTTTATTTACTTTTAGTCATGATGGAGAATTAGAAAATCAAATGGTACATGTGAACATAAATTACATTATTTTTCTTTTCTCTCTTCAGGTGAGTTCAGGTCGTCACTCACTGACACTGGTAATACATGGTGCGTGTCACTGCTCACTAGTAATAGGCAGCGAGACTTACAAGACCCTGGCCTAAGGCACACCCTCACAACCACCAAACATGATGTCCAGACACAAAACATGGAGAAAGTGTGTGAGCCACGAGCCAAGTGATTCATCATGCATGATAATTGACATCAACACGAAACAAGCCACAATTCAGTGTACTGTAGGTCTGTGGTGCCATTTTGTAAAAATGAATAAGACATTGATGAATCTACATGTTTCACTGCGGTCGTGTTTCTATATCCACAAGTGTTATATATTTCTTTTTTCTTTCATTACAAACAAACATTTTTTACAAAGATAATTATGAGAGCCTTAGTATTAATGAGCAATTAAGTACATTAGGGTTAGAAATGCTGAAGCTTGTATAAAGTTGGTGGTCCTATGTTTGTGGCTGAGTTTGGACAGCTGCATGAATGAGCCCAAAATACAATAAGGTGCAGATCGTCTCTCTAGGCTTCAGGGACTATACAACTTGAAAAAAAATCAATCACAAATACTTGATCAAATGCAGGCAAGGAGAAAATATTTGCAATCTCCAAGGTTTAGAAATAGTGCCTTTTGTGTGCCAATTTGAGGTAGACATAACAAAATCAATGCAACGCAGAAAGTAACTGGTGTTCTTGTGAAAGCTTGCAACTGAGATGGACATTCTTCTCTACAGAGCATACAAGGATAAAGAGTTGACAAGCCTCAAAGTCCTAAACAAGCCACTCTGAACTGAACAGCCCGCATTGTCACTCGGCTTACAGTTTTATAGCCTACTCCAGTCGTTAGACAATTGCACAAAAGATCTTACCAGTATCTCATTAATGTGACAGCAAACATAAATTATACAAAGAAGGAATCAACTTCTACAGTGTTCTCAGTTACAGACAGGCCGTACAGGTTGTACAGAGAACCTACAGTAACCGCTGCACTTGAAATCAGCATTGACATCCCCGAAGAGTGTGCGAGAGAGATACTGAGGTTTTTGAGCAGCCAACATACATCTAGGAGCTGTACAGGCAGACGACACAGCAGCCCTACTGCACACACATCCAGTTACTACACCAAAACACACACTCTTGTTACAGCCACGTCACACACAGCCACAGTTATTGCTTGAAAGCAGAGCACACACAGCTCCAGCAGTAGTCGATGCTGTTGAGTGGAGACAGGCAGCAGGAAAACAAAAACAAACAAAAAAAACTGAACATGCAAGCACCTTTCATGGCTGCATTATCAGACTGCGAAAAGCACCACGATTTGTAGAAATTAAGATGCAAAAAAAAAAAAAAAAGTCATTCCATTTTGTAGAAATGTAGCACGGCAACAACAAAATCAACTATACATAAAAACCTGTCAAATCTTCATACATGCCTGTGTTCATGATAAAATGTAGGACCTTGTGATTTAAAACTCAAAAGCTTTCAAACAGACTCCTTTAAAAAAATGCTGAAATTAATATGAAAGAGACTCAAGGCTATCGTCTTGCCTATGTTCCTCCTGCAGACATTCTTTGGTCATGAAATAGGCTGAATACTTAACTTTTCAACAAATACACAACCACTCTGCCGTACAAAGGTAACCTGCAGTAACTGCTTTGGCGTCAGGCTTGATCTCCTGTCCTGTCCAGAAAATAGTTGGAACACAAATCAATAACAATATCTGATGGACTGCTATGTGGTCAAATTTATACTGTTGAAGAATTATAACCCCAAATCATGACCTTTGTTCCTTAAAATCACCCCAAAGTTAGGTACTTCACTTTGGCTTTGTATCAATACAACACAATATTGCCAAACACTAGTATCTAGTGTACTTCACCAATCAGAAGCTGAATAAAGTTGAATTTTCACATATTTCTTGAACAAATTATTTACTTTTTACATATTTTAAATCCTGCCCCCAAACATGCAATTATAACTTCAACTGACAAGCTAGCAAGCCTTGTTAGTCTATGTGCTGGCCCAGCTCACTGTATACAGTATGTTTATATGCTGGAGAAATTCTGTTTAAGCATACATCATATTTTGTTTGTGTTGAAGTAGCTTCCTCAAAAACATAATCTGACCTTAGTGTTCATGTGTTATGTGTAAAATGTATATTATACAGTATACTAAATATGTTTTCAACTTGTTTTCAACAAAATATTCAATAATCATATGCAAATAATGTTTCCACAGCTGGTCAGCAATCTAGAATTGCAGAGTACCTTGAAAAGAAAGCAGCTGTAAAAATGGTTGTGGTAAAAAGGCAAAAGCAGTACTTACTTGTTAATTGGTTTTACTTGTATTTTTTTTAAGTTGCTATAAAATTGATCTTTTACATTTCTTATTTAGGAAGAGGATAGATTCAGGAGAGTTAAACATAACACATATGCCATATAAGCCAGTCAGGATTTTTGTTTTTGTGTTTTTTGTATTTTTTACAAAATAAACAGTTTTTAGCATTTACCTTTGTAGGGCAGCAATGACTCTCAACATCACTACTACATCCACTATTACAATATTTACTTCCAAAACACTTTCAGTGTCATTCTCTGCCTGAGACCTCCGGACAACTGATGTCAAACCTTGTACGCCGAACACTTACGGCCAGCTACCTCGCTAACGCTAATGATGCCAAATCAAGATGGAGGTCCGAATGTGGATGTGAGGAGATGGATGGTGCTGTTCAGCTTTCCCTGTCTCCGCTCTCTGGCAGTCCACAGGAGTAGCAAAGGCACAAAACAGATACGGACTGTCCCGCCCTATCCCGTCCCATCCCGCCCTATCCCGTCACGTGGCTCTGGTGTGTCTCCTCAGTAAAACCCCTTGTTTCGTCCTGTTTCGCTGTGAGAGGACCGTTGGTTCCCAGACTGATGCCTCCAAAACCCCATGCCCCGCCCACACCAGAGCCACAACTGAACTACTGTAGTCACAGGAAGATAGGCGTCTTTCCACCGGGTCTGTCCGTTATAGTGCACATTGAAATCGACAAGACACGCCTTCTTCTGCCCGTTGGAGGGGGGTGGGGGTGGGGGTCTTGGTGGAGGGGAAGGGGAGGGAGGGAGGGAGGGTAGGGGTAAAGGAGTGAGAGGGAAATCAGCCCTGGAGATCCTCGAAGCACGTCTCACAGACCCGCACTGGCTTCTTGGAGGAGGGGGTGAGGGCATTCTTAGCCGAACACTCGGCGCAGAAAATGTTTCCACAATGTCTGCAATGGTGCTGGATGTTCACCGGAGGGGAGAGAGAGAGTCAGTCAGAGAGTGTGTTAACTAGCTAGACAGGTAGTATAATTATTAAACCTGCGGGTCTGTGACTTGTACTGACCAAATGTTCTGAATGGTTCTGGTTGTGTGTGACTGGTGCATCCCATTGCTTGTAAACATCGACCCTGAAGCCGTCCAAAAGCTTACCTTCCTGACAGTGACAGAAAAGCCCTTCCCACAGGCCATGCAGTTCTGCACCTCGTTATCCTCTGTCCACTTCCTGGTCAGAGACTGTGACTGCTTGATCTAGAGGCGAGAACAGCAACAAGAGTTACAATCAGAGCATCTGCCTTAATGTATGTGTACCTGCAACAAGAGTCTCTGAGACAAGCTGTTGAGTACATCACTGCCAGAGGTGTCTGTACTGTAAATGGCTTTTTACTGTTCATGGTCTGTTAAACACACTATGTTCCTCCAACAAGATGTCTGACCTGCAGCGACTGGTTCTCTCTGCCCAGCTCTTGCATGGCTGCTGTCGTGTCATCCAGCTTCCTCCTCATTTCCACCACCTTGGCCTGCAGTTTCTCCATTTCACCCTCACCCTTCACGCACCTAAAACACAACCACAGAACAATGTTGACTTGGGTGCCCACATGTATTAGATGCTCAGGAGCACCGGGCACTGTGTGTTTGTTGGTATGTTGGTTGGTTGGTTTGCAAGGTTTTTTGCAATGTGCATTGCTTTGAGGAATTACAGTATGCACTCTTTAAGCTGCACAGAGCCCTACATAAGGGAAATGAAACGTGCACTCGTACACCAGGCAATATGGTAGAAGTTAAACAAGCAGGAGCCAGTTCTGGGTTGGTGCACTGTACATCCACATACCAGGAAGTAGCTTGGCGATTGTCTAACTACAGTGGTCAACAGTTTGTTCAGTGATTCTCATAGTTACAATAACACTGTGCTACCACACCACTTTGGTGTAACCACTGCATGAACCCCCATCCCACCACTCCACCCAAGCACCTATGAAGCACGAGCGCACTTGTTAAGACATCAAATAATTCAAGGACTTTTCAGCAAATTCTATTTTCAAAATCAAGGGCTTAAAATGATCATACTTACAGGCTTGACAATACTCCGGCTGACCTCATTTTCTTTTACACAACCTTCAAGGCCACTCAACCATTCAAAAACAGTTCAAGGCATATTTTATCTTTCTCAAGTAATGAGGGATTTATTACTGTGCAGGGTGATATGTTGATAAAGGGAGAAAATATAAGCACAGAAATTATTCTGCACATGGCCGGCTCATCATGCATTTGAGCACGTATAAGCAAACATGCTGATGACTGACACACACACACACACACACACACACCTCTCCAGTAGAGCCCGTCTCTCGTCCTGGTTGTTCTGGACAGTGGCCTCCAGCACAGCAATCTCCCCCCGCAGCTCGTCTGTCTGTTTCTCCAGCTCGCTGACCCGCCGCTGGCTGCCCTGCCACTCTCTCTTCAGCGTAGCCACATTCTCATTCAGAGCCGTCACCTGCACACCCATCTTAGCCTCCGCCTCCTCCCCACGCTTCACCTGCTCCTCTTTGGCTCGCTTCTCTGCCGCCTTCGGGAGCAAGGCATGGACAATTTCACATAATGAATCTTTGAGAGGGGAGTGACTGATATTTAATCCACTAATTCAAACACAGCGAACAGAAATGATAGCAGAATACTCATGGATGGAGACAGCATTACATGGAAACATTTTGCGCTGGTGGTTTTCAGTGGATTTGGTGGGTGAGCCTACCAGCTGAGCCTGGACCTCCTTGGTTTTGGCATGGAGCTGCTCCTCTCTCTGAGCCACGCTGTCCCTGGTGGCCTGGTGGTCTTTCTGCTCCTTCTCCAGTGCAGCCTGTGCTGCCTCCACCTGGCCCTGCACCTCCAGTTTCTGCTGGATCAACAGCTGTTTGGCTTCCCGCAACTCACCCAGTTCCTGAAAAGCAACAGATATGTAACTGCATGCGTAATAGTTGGCTCACAATTAATAGCAGAGCATGTAAGAGAATGCTTTCTTCTTTAAGCGGGATCGGAAAATATTCAGTTATCCAAACTGTGTATGTAACCTGTGCACAGCTGTGTGTTTCTTTTTAAGTGCTGGTGACTTCAGGAGTAAACAATGTCCATAAATGATATGTTAATCGCACCTAAAAACTCATTCAATTGACTTCTTTTTCCTTTAAAAATAAAATTCGGAGAGAAAACAACGTGTCTCGCATCTGCAAGGTTATTAAAAAAGCAACTGACCTTCTCACTCTTCTCTGCTAGTGCTTTGAGCTCAGAAGTCAGTCTGGTGCTGTTCTTTTCCAGAGCGCTCTTGGCTTTGTTCAGCTCCTCTGCTTTGCCCTTCTCCTTGTCCAGCGCCTCCTTAGCTAGACCCTGGGTGAGTAGAGACAATTTAGGAGACATGAACTCAGTCACATCATACATCATGTCATGCAAGTGTGTGTCTGTGTCAGTCACGGCCTGACCTGTTGCTTCTGTAGCTCCTTCAGGGCCTGGTCCTGCTTTTGGAGCCTCTGGTCCCGTTTGGCCAGCTCCTGCTCCAAAGTGGCCCGGCCCGTCTTCAGTTCCTGAAGCTGAGCCTCCAAGCCTGTCTGATGGGTCCGGTTAGCAGCCAGCTCCTCCTGGGCCACGCTCAGCTTCTCCTCTGACATCTACAGTGAGAGAGAGGTCGCATACAGTCATTCACTGGCTAGGAGGGCAGGGAGACAAATATTTATTCTTTAACACCAGTCTGCCATATATATATATATATATATATATATGGCAGACTGGTGTTTAAGAATAAATATTTATATACATAAATATATATATATATATATATACACATACTACATATATATATATATACACATATATATATATATATATATATATATACACATACTACATATATATATATACACACATCATATACATCCTATACTACGTCGTATACATACTTGATATACAACCTTTACCACATCATATAATATGCCCAATGAACTCAACAGTCAATATAACATATTTTTAATTTACACCATTATCAGCCCTCACCCCAACCCCCACCTCCACCCCCACCCCCACCCCCACCCCCACCCCATCCCCAAATAAACTGACCTTGAGGTCCTGACGCAGTGCAGAGGCCTCGGACTCCTTGCCGTAGTAGTCAGACTGCAGCTTGGTGAGGCCGCCCTGGCTCTGCTCTAAGGCCTTCTGCAGCTCTGCTGTCTGGCTCTTCGCAGACGCTAGCTCCTGGCCCAGACCCGACACCTGCGCCTTCAGCCTGCTCTCCTCTTCAGCCTGGAGAGGAGAGCAACACACACACACACACAGGCATGAGCATAATAGAAAGTACTTGGCAGATGGGAACTACTGTTAATATTGGTAATTGGTTAGTATGATAACAGTAGCTACAGTATGCATGATGTAATCTGTCGATGTATGTAATAGGTGGAAATGCTGCTTGCCTTCTTGACATTGACTTCCTGTAACTCTGTCACTTGGCTCCCCAGCTTCTTCTTCTCCTGTTCGAAGGACCCCTGGGCTGTCTTCAGCTGTGCCTGCAGCTTCTGCATGCCGTTCTCCTTCTCTTTCAGTGCCTCTTGAGTCTTCGAGTGCTGCTCTTCTAACGTAGCCAGCTGCGTCTTTAACCTTTTCTCTGCCTGACATTTTCAGACACACACCAGATTTTAATATGTTCCATTTGTCACAGTAATGCTTCATTCCTTTTTTTTATTTTTATTTTTTTATATCCTTACCTCTCTCATCTGCTCCATCTGCGCTTTAGCTTCTTTCATTGCCTTGGTGATGGCCTCATTGCTCTCCTGTCTGGCCTTCTCATTAGACTTTTCCTGAGGAGTGTAGTAAGATAGATTATATGTAGTATAAATAACAGATGAGAGCTGCACTGGAGTTGTACTTATGTAGCTAAGATGTCCCAATATATTGTAGGACTGTACTGATCTCAGCTGAACCTGAACCAGACTGCAGCTCATTGAACCTACCTTCTCCTCCATGGCGGCCTTATGGCTCTTCCTCTCCTTGTCCAGTTGGCTTTGACTCTCTTTCAGTGCCTTGTTGGCCTTGGCTAGGCTTCCTTGAGTAGAGGCAAGCTCCTTCCCTTGAGTGTCTTTTTCCTGTTGGGCTTTTAGTAAGTCTGTTGCCAAGCCCTGGACCTTCCTGTCCAGCTCTGCCTGCCGCGCCTGCCCCTCCTGGGTCACCTTGTCCAGGTTAACCTGCAGAGCAGATTTCTCCTGCTCACAGCGCTCCAGCTGCTGCTGGCTGTCAGTCAAAGTTCCCGCCTTTTTCTTCAGTTCCTCTTGTAGTGTTGTAACCCTTAACAATGGAGGGACATGTATGGTAAGTTAGGAGTAATTCATTATAATGTAGTGGAACAAACAAGAAAACAAAATATTGGTACATGGTTGCGCCATCACTCAAATCTTGACTCAGTCACATAAGCAATTTATTTACTTGCAAGTCTTTGTCAGATATTTAACAAAATTGATGGCCGAGTATACTGTATCTCACCCCGCTTTCTCAGTTTTCAGCAGGCGCTCCACTTCCTTGACCTTCCTCTTAACCTCTGACCCCTCTTTCTGGAGCTTCTGCACTTCCTGCTGCACCTGGTCCCGTGTGGCCTGCACCTCTACCACCTGGGACTCCAATTTCTGTAACAGATTAACACACCAGACTCATTTAAGAAAACACAAACATATATACTCAGGGCATGAGAAACAGGCTACTCGTAAGCCTTTCATCTTGACCTTTGTAAAATGATCCTAATTTGGCCATAATGCCTTGTTTAGACTTGGATACACAGTGCATACAAAGTAAGGTTATGTAGAAACATGCTCTTACAGTACATTGTCAAGTACTTTCACACCAAAGACTCAACACCAACCTTATTGAGCCCCTCCAACTGCTCTATACACTGTTCTGAGGTCAGTAGTTTGTCTTTGCATTCCTTCAGACCGGTTTCCAACTGGATGCACTGCTCCTGTCTCTCCTGTAGCCTCTGGGCCTGCTCCTCAAACTTCTTCAGAGTTTTACTCAGCTCCTACACAGGAGAGGGAGCAGGATACGAAAGAGGAGAGAAGAGGAGAAGAGAGGAGGAAAGGGAAGACAACGCAACACAATGAATCAATCACCTGTTGCACAGATCTTTGCAAACCAGGTTAAGTCTTCTTATTCAGAAATAATTCAAAATCTTCAGAAACATGGCGGATAACAAGGGGCTCTGTGCCATATTTTAGTCAAATTTCAACATCAGTAGCCCTGAGAGGACGCTGACCTGCTGCTTGTCCTGTAGTGCATGCTGGGCGGTCTCCAGGTGGTTCTCCAGGTCGGCTCGCTGAGCAGCCTTGGCTGCTTCCGCTGACAGCAACATCTCTGTCTTGGCCTTCAGCTAAAGATTGTCATTCTCATTGTTAAAAAAATAACTGTTCTCTGTAGGACAATATGTTTGGATCAGATCTTATAGTCTATGAAAACATGCAAATGAATATTATCAATTACACCACTAACTCATTCAATATATGCCATTCATACATGCTGTTCACAGGGTTACCTGAGTGTCCAGCTGGGCCACCTTCTCCTTGCTGTCTGTGAGCTGGGTGGTGAGTTCAGTGACGGAGGTCTCCAGGGTCTGGGCTCGGTCCTGGGCCGAACGCAGCAGGGTCTTCTGCTCCTGGACCTGCTCGTGGAGGTTATCCTGGGCCTGCTTGTGGCTCTCTGATTGGTTCTTCAGCTTGTCTGTCAAGTGGGTCACCTTTAAATCCCCCATATACAGAATAGGTTATAAACTCACATTATGACTGATTGTTCCATATACTAGCAGCCTTCATGATGCTACTTTTTCACATTTTCCACTGCAGTTTTAAGCTGTGACAGTACATGTCTTTGTCTGTGTGTATGTGTGTGCATATGCATGTAGTCCTTTGCACTATAATATCAGAGTGAGTCTGCATTCCTACAACATGGCAGTGGACTTCTGAGTGGAGTGTGTGTGTCTGTGTGTGTGTCTGCATCCACCTGTTCTTGTAGTGTGTGGTTTTTCTCTTTTAGCTGGTTGAGCACTGCCGTCTCTCCCTCCCCAGCCTGGATCTTGGCACACAGGTCTTCTCTCTCCGCCTCCAGCTGGCTCACAATGTCCTTACTCTTCTGCAGCAGAGCCTCCAGGTTCTGGATCTTCTGGTCCTTATCCCCAATCTGACGCAGCACCTGCTCCAAGTCATTCTGAAGCAGAAAAGGCAAGCCAGCATAGCAGAAGGATTACATGACGCATTCTGCCAGGTGTTTTCATTTTGAGGACAGTTGTTTTATGTTGGGGTTTTATGTTCTGCATGAAGTATAAATCAGAAACTACACTGAAGTTACCAAATGGACAGTTCTGCTCCCAAGTTCTGATTGGATGAGTCAGGTTAAGCAATCGTAAAATACTCAGTAAACTTCCAGCGACTGCATAACAGTTCATTTAAATATTAATGCAATGACCGAAAATCCCCACTCATACCAGTACTTACGGTGTCGCTTAGCAACCACTTCGTTTAGCTACTGTTAAATAACATTTAAAAGGTGCAGTAAGCACGATTTTACTGCCCTATAGCACAAAATGATCATAATATATCTGCAGGGAGTTGACAAGGTTGTTGATCGATACCAGTGACTCAATGATTACTCTGCCAGGTGTTGAGTTTTATGGCTTTCAAAACTCACTTTCCTGCCCCTAACTGCTCAATGACGGTACTATGAGTGAGTGAGCTGCAGACACTTAGTTCTCAAGCCAAAAGCAAATGACAAAACAGTATTATCATTACAATATTTTGCATTGCGATACCACTTCACTCAACGATTTTGTTGGATCTCTGCTCTGAGGTCGATAAAAGGTTTAGATTACTTAAGGCCCTTTAATTATTATCATCACACAACATTACTGATTAAAACTAAAACATTTCTGGAATATCTGTGTTCTTTCTTTTTCTGTTACAGGGATATGTGAGTACGCTTCATGTCATGTCAAACAACGCCTCTTGGTTGTTTTAAAAGTGATTGTACAGCACAACCTCACTGTTTACTGCTTCATTATATTGCTGACAATGCTGTTCTTCATGAAGCTGTGAGGCTTCTCCTGTTGCAGTACCTGTGCCTCCCGGAGTTTGCCATTGGTGTTCTGCTGCAGCACCTGTAGCTCCTGGTGCTGCTGCTTGGCCTTCTCCAGCTGGTGCTGCAGGTCTGTGTTCTTACTGCCGCTCTCCTTCAACTGGAGCAACAACATACAGAAAAACATGGACTGAAATTTGGCTGAATTGAGTAATGTGGATAGAATTTATGTGTGATTCTTGAAATTGAATTTCTGAATTTTTTACAAAGTGAAATCTCCTTCTCTCTCTCTAGAGGTAGCAGTGTAGTGACATAATTTTTGCTTTTATCCTTAAAAGACCATATCCTCAATCATATAACTTACATTAGTTTGATGCCATGTGCATGTGATGTATACTACGAATGTATGGCATAAAGATTTACATGTATGTCAGCCTCTATTCTACAAATAAAAAGGTGGGTAAACTGAGCTCTCTCTCTCTCTCTCTCTCTCTCTCTCTCTCGGTGAGATGTTTGTATATGTTTTAATCTCACCAGCACAGAATATTGACTGCATGTCTTCTCTTTTTTTTATCATCACATTTCTGAAATTATTTGTTTTTATGTTCTTCTTCTTATCTACAGCATATCCTATTTTCAGCTATTGCAATGACCCAATTTCCCCACGAGGATCATTAAAGTTTGATCTAAATGCCTACCTGCTCCTCAGTGCGGGACAGTTTGAGCTGGAGGTCGGCCCCTTGCTGCTCACGGTCCTTCAGTTTCTCCCCAGACAGTTGCCTCTGCTCCTTCAGACGGCCCTGCACCTCGCCCAGCTGCCTCTCCGCCTCCAGCAGCTTAGCGTGCAGCTAGGGGTGGAGAGAGAGATGACGATTGAGAGATGACAAACACGGTACATATTTGCACAATTAATCTTTTGGTTAATGAGAAATGGATACCTCAAACGTTGACCTGACTGTTATTTAACACATTAATCTAATTGTCCAATATTTGGATCATTTATTTTTGACTTTCTAAATTGGTGTAAAATCATGTTCACAAGATAAATTTAACTTTACAATAAGGCGGTCGTAGTACACTCACCATCTTTGTAGCCATGATTTACAAAATGGAGGAATTTCATGCTATGTGTTTCCAAATTTCAGAATTCAGTCAAGAAACAATTGGTTTCATTCAATCCTTCCACTCAATTTAATAATCCATACCATCAGAAAAAAGTCAGTATCTTCCATGATAAATGATATTACATTACATTATATATTACAAAGATCCACCTGAAAATGTGGCGTTTGTGTTATTCACTACTGTGCCTTGAGATGTACTGAGTAGTTGTGTGGAAGCCATAGGCAGAAGTAAATTCTTCACTGGTTTTCAATTAGCGCCACCCAGTGTGCTGGAGAGGCTACAACACTGCACTTTTCAACACGGTGAGTGCAGCATAAGATCCTTGTTCTTTTGCTGTTATGTTATATGTAATAAATCATGCTGATCTGAGTGAATCCACTTGATGTGAGAATGCCCATCTCTATTGATGATTTAAGCAAACTATAAAATCAAATACATCATGTTGTATTGCATGCACTGGTCTGTTTGTGTACACTGTAAGTCTTACTCACTTGACTGATCTCGCTCTGCTGCTGAGCACCTTGACTCTCCTTCTCCTCCCTCTGCTGCTGTAACTGTTTCCTCTCAACCTTCAGCTCCCCGTGCTTCACCTCCAGCTCCGAAACCTCCCTCTTCAACTTGGCCACGTCCTCGCCCCTCTCTCCCAGCTCCGCCTGGGCCTTCTGCAGGGAGGCCTCGGCCCCCGTGGCCCTAGCCTGGAGCTCCTGAACCTCCAGCTCCCTCTGATGCAGGCTGTCCTGGATTCCCTTCTTGGCGGCCTGCTCAGCCTGGAGCCGCTCCTCTAGTTCCTGATACTCTTTCTCCTTACGTGTCAGCTTTTCAGACAGGCT
The DNA here is from genome assembly GCF_046629955.1 of Centroberyx affinis. NCBI lineage: Eukaryota > Metazoa > Chordata > Actinopteri > Beryciformes > Berycidae > Centroberyx > Centroberyx affinis. Next base: position 46,224 of record NW_027282934.1, on the reverse strand, counting down.
CTGTGAAAAGAGGAGAGTACAAGATGACATGGGTCAGATAAGCACTGGCTGCCAAGAGGTTTGAGAATTATGAGAAAGACATATCTGAATGACATATCTCTACATATGACGGATAGAAATGGGGCAAATAAGTGAGGGGACACGAGACACAAACATTACGGTGTAAAATCATTTTTTTCTCAAGTTTCAAGATGGCATTGGGTCTCATGAAAAGGATGAAAATGGAAAGTACTAAAAAGTTATCTAAGTAATTAATTAAGCCACACTGCAACATGAAGTATTTGTCATTTCTAAAGGAGACAGTCTTCCACAGTGTTAGTGTGACAGGAGCTGCACCAGCACCAGGCGTCACATCATGTGATACAAGCTATGGAAAAGAACACAGTCACCTCACTTCAGAAAGACATTCAGAGTTGAGGTGTGGCAGGACATTTCTAAGGGAAGGTTTTACGACATGGGACTTGGAATACCGGTGTATGCATACAGCACATGCCCTTGCAACTTGGCAGCAGGGCGATAAAGAACAAAATGTTGTTAATGGTGAAGGGTGCTGCTAACTAGGGAGTGTGACAGGGCTGCTGGACATCACAGACGTACAGTAAACCTCTTTTATCTGCTGGCTCTTAATCTCACGCACAGCAGCCGGCCTACATTTATGACCCTCTCACAACCGCTCTCTGGAGACTTTCTGTTCTGTCCCTCCTCTTTTGTTCCTCCCTCTCCTTCTCATGGCCTTGTTGCTGTCCCCCCCTTCTCAAATGTCACTGTCACGGTTTGCTGCCGAGCCGTTCATCTCTAATCCCGGCATTATGGTCCAATGAAACCCCTATTGGTTGTTCACCTGTCTGTTCTTAGTACTGATCCTCTATCCCTCCCTGTTTGGTAAATGGACTGCATTTATATAGCGCTTTTATCCAAAGCGCTTTACAATGCCTACATTCACCCATTCACACACATTCATACACCGATGGCGGCCAGCTACCACGCAGGGTGCTGGCGCAACCATCGGGAGCAATTTGGGGTTCAGTATCTTGCCCAAGGACACTTCGACATGCGGACTGGAGGAGCCGGGGATCGAACCACCGACCTTATGATTAGTGGACGACCCGCTCTACCTCCTGAGCCACAGCCGCCCCGTTTGCTCCATCGGTTTTGTCTCTTTTCTCCTGAGATGAGAATCTGGATCAGGTCTCAAGGTATCCTGTTGCGGGGAAGGGGGTCCCGTTGAAGATCGAGGTCCATAATCCCTCTCTTATTCTACTTGGCTTGCAGAGCAACGTGACAGACATGCCTCACATGGGAGGATTTAATCTCTGGCAGACACCCCGAGCAAAAGCCCTCCGTTCCCCCAGCCTCCATTGCATCAACTTGGTTACCTGTCATTGTATTTCACCCCAAATGACAGGACTGGCATCACAGAGATTCCCCCCTGCTAGTTTAATTATAGACCTGCGTGTGATTTTTGTCAACATGTCTAGGTTGCCAAAGAAGGCTCACATAGCCTGGTGACAGCAGGACATTGCGATAGTGGCTGATGCCGAGCAACAGAGGAAGGTTTACAAAAAGTAGGCTGGCATGTTCTGTGGTGAAGGGCAGTTGGCAAGGCTTGTTAACATTACTGTAGTAAAAGTAAATCCTAAACAATCTTTTGCTGTGTATTGCTGGGCAGATGCCATGGCAGACATGTTTGTGCTTGCGGTTATCTGTTCAGAACTGTAAAACTGTCACATGACTAAAGTAACTGTAGTTAGGTATTTATTTGGTTGCGGTGTGTGTGTGTGTGTGTGTGTGTTACCTGGCTTTGTTGTTGCAAATTGTTCAGATTGCTCTGCAGTTGGTGGATCTGTTGTGTATAGACGGCTGCTTCTTGGGGACCTTTCTCCAGCTCTGCTTTCAGTTGGGATATGGTCATCTGCAAAATATTAGACACATTAGAATCCATTTGCAAGGCCATCTAGTAGACAATAAAACAACTACACTGTACCACTTTGGCATTCAGGACTAACACAAAGAAACTGAACACAAAGCGATAAAGGAGGGTGCGACAACCAGGCTTCAGTCCCACAAAAACAGAAATATATAAATGCAAGACACCATGGAAAAAAAATCCCGTTCCTGAAACACTTTTCAAACTTAGAGGAACTAAAAAGCAATGAAACGAAATTCGGGGGCCGACTTGAAACGACATGCTTTACCTCCAGTTTACGAATCTTCAAGAAAGAGCGAGTGTTGGAGAGGGATACAGTGTGTGAGGAGTGGAAGAAACAGGGAGAGGGAAAGAGACAGGGACACAGGTAAGTCATGATACAAGATAGAAGATACGAGGCCAGACGCTGCTACACAGAGCAAGATGCTGCTTGGCTGAGTGAATACATAAACAAATTTATCACTAATTTAAACTGATGAGCATCACATCATCTTGCTATGGTAGCATTAAGCAGAATATTGTATACAAAGGAGGGGTTTCAGGAGTATATATATATCACAGGGATGGACAATGAGTGAACCTGGATGGTAATGTTACAGACTGGGGAACTGTCGCAGTCTTTTTGTCCTTACAAATTCAGCTGTGTACTGTATGTCCCATAGTTTCTCGTCGTAAGTATTCAAATGTATTCATATTGCGGCTTCTCAGAGTGTCAGAATATGAAGTTCTCCTTCCTTGAGCTTAGTTGCGGGGATGTGCAGAGAGGGAGGCACGAGCCTGGAGCTGCCTGACAGAGCCCTATAAATACTCGCTCCTCTCCTCTCCCAAAGCCTGCTGGGATCAATAATGCAGGAAGTAAAGCTGAATTATGCACCAGGCAGACATGATGGGATTGAGAATTAGGCGTGAAGCCATCTGGTTTAACAAAAATGCAGTATATCAGAACTATTTAAGACGATTAAAATAAGAAACTAGAGATTTGTTCTTTGCAGGAAAGTGGAATGGGTGGCATGAGCAAATGACAGAGGGGTTTAAGATTACACAAACTGTATTTCACATCAGCACTCCATAATCTCATATATGATTGCATAACATGTGTTTGTGATGAAAAGGAGTTAGGGTGGGTGTGGCAGGGTGACAGGTTGCAACACATCAGTGAAAGCTGGGAACAGCAGAACCATGTCTGACTTACAACGGCTTTATGAATTGCAGGATAAGCGTTTATTTGGTGAGCTCACCTCTGAGGTAGTGTAATTAGCCTGCAGCTCCTCGTAGTGGCTTTTGAGGCGTTCTGACTCCTCCTCCCTCTCACGCGTCATACTATCCATCAGTGTCTGCACCTGCACCAGCTCCTTCTGCAGCACCTCCACATCCTCCACTCCCGGTCGCTGCAGCTAGGGGGCAGAGCAGAGACACGCAGTTAGAGCAGCGGTGAACGGGCAGCACAGGGTGGGGTCAAGAGGGGCCATCTGGGTGTAAGATGAAACAAGACTAGGTGTGGCTAGTGATGGCTGGAGCCGCCACGCCTCCACTCATGTGCACTTCAAAATGTTGAACATCAGGGCAATGATGTTGATATGTTAAAACACAGGGTGAATGTATGGTGCTGAGCCTACAGCCCAGCCCAAAAAATGCTTATCGATTTATCATTGTGCAATACAGGAAACATCAACGGAAGGTGTTAACTCTCCTTGAACTTCTAGCACAAGATCTGCGTTTGTGTGAAACCAGTCTAAGCCAGAAACCACTGAGAACACTAATGGACAGATAAACACCAGTGTGTGTGTGTGTAATCGTGTGACTATAGACAACCACTCCACTCCACTTTGAAGTACTGTTTAGTTCTTCTGATAGAAATTCTTTGGGTTAAGTTCTGTTACACGTTTCCATAACAACGGTGAAGGGATTGTATGGGTAGGGGCTGTGTCGATTCTTCCACCAAGCAGCTCAGAGCCAGGCTGATTTCACGGTGTCATTTCAGCGTTCTTCATTCAAACTCCCAAGCACAACATTCAGGAAAGGTGTATACAAACTACAAAGTATGCATAGAGCCTAGTGAGAAGAGAATAAATACCAGTGCAAGCTATGTGTGTGTGTGTGTGTGTGTGTGTGTGTGTGTGTGTGTGTGTGTGTGTGTTGTACCAGTTCTGTGCTGAGTCTCTCGTTGTCCTGCTTCTCTTTCTGCAGGTCTTGGGTCAGTTTGGCAAGCCTCTGGTCAGCAGCCTCCCTCAGGCCCTTCTCCTCATCATAGCGGGACTTTATGTCTGTTGGGTTCAACAATTGAGTAAGCCTATTTATTAATACCCCGATGAAAACATAGAAAATTCCTTACTGGTTGATATCAAAGTTAAATTTAGCCAAAACATCATCACAGTGCATTATTCAAAAGCTATAATACCTTTAAGCTTTAAAACGAAACTTTAAAAAAATGAGCAGCAACTGATGCAAGACTGCATAAAACACGATGGGTTTAGGCTGCGTTGTGATCTAGTAAACGACTACTAGTTGTCAAAGAGATGCCAACCCGCACACACAGGCCTCCCAGTTTCCCAGCCTGCACAGCCCCACACTAACCCACTATCTCTGTGGCCAGCTGGGCAGCCTTCTGCTCAAACAGGTCTTTCATCTGCTTGATGTTGAATTTTTCCGTCTCCGCTTCACTCAGCTTCCTTTCCAGAGCTGAGAAAAAGAGCACCATCTCTTAGTGATTGAAGTTCACGATCAAATGAAATATCTTTTTCAAATGGGTTTGTAATCTGCCCTACCTGAATCCTCTGGGCCCATCTGTCCATCGCCCTGTGGATCCAAAGCAAAGAGAGGAACACTGATATGTATAGCCTTAACCATATCAACAACAGTAGGAATGAGCATAGGTGCCATCATCACATTTTAGCATCTAGTTTGGTATTCTGCCACCCAACTTTCCATCTTATTTCATGTGATTTCACTGCATGTGAGTGACTACAGTACATATTAAACATCTTAAAGGAATTACTTGCTTCAGTTGTCCTTGAACTTTGTCTAGCTCCTTCTTGAGCTCTCCAGAGAACCATCTTTCTTCCTAATACAGAGAAATTGCACACACACAGACACACCACCAATTGTAGTCTTTAAATAGACAATTTACATAGATCTGTAACAGTCACTATTCAAATATACATGGCCATACCTTGAGTGAAGCATGCAGGTCCTGAACTTCTTGCCTCAACATTGTAAGGTCTTCCCTAGAAACAGGAGGGGATACATTTACAAAAATATACACAGCAATACTCTCTCCCAGATGTAGAGCTGGGCAATAATTCAATATTATTGTTTCCTGTCTTGCAATACAATCATATCATGATGAAATAATGACATCAAGTTATTGTGATACTGATAATGATAAACAGCAAATACAGTGTGATTTGAAACAAAGTAGGGATTATTATTTGAAAATTACAGAGTTTGAGCTTACTTTATAGAACCATACAGTAGTTGATTATTTAGCATGTGATTTGGAGCTGCCTGACAGAGCCCTATAAATACTCGCTCCTCTTGTCTGTTGTCTATGTGATTTTCATATTCAATTTTCAATTTCTGACCTCTTGGGCTTATGAAACCCTTTCAAAACCTAATGGATAATGTCAAAAATGCATTGTCTTCAACTTTAAAAAAAAAAGCCTGTTTCTCTTAGTTCCTAAAAAGTTGGCATTTTGGAGTTAAGAGGTTTTCACCCAACAGAGACAATACATTCGCAGATATTGCTATATATACGGCAGATTGATTGTGATGTTAACTGTGTCCAAATCACCCGGCCCTATCCAGAAGACATAAGAGCATGGTGAAGTCTGACAACAGACTCTTTCTTATAATTAGTGTCAAAATAAATGACAAACTCCATGAATCCATGAAATGTGTGAACTGGGAGATGAATCTCACCGGCTGGGGCCCACGTGAGAGGGGGGGTCTCCAGTATCATGGAACAGCTCATAGTGCTTGAACAGCTCCTCTGCAGAGTTGTGAGACTTCATGCACTGAGGACAGATGAAGCCCTGCATACAGAAACACAAACATGAGGACCAACAGGCTACACTGTATTTTACGTGACCAGACAGCTTCAAAGGACAACTGTCATAACTCCGCACAGCACTGTGGCAGTGCGTTCATAACAGGATAAACATTGTTGCAGGCGTGCGGGCTACCTCAGAGCTCTGGTCATTGTTTAGGTCTGCGCTGGGCTGCTCTGACTCTGCGTTCTGGGAGCCTCCTTTCCCAGGAGTCTGGGGAAGAGAGAACAGACGGGATTAGTGTGACTATACATGCAATCTGTACACACTGTTTGGAATTGGAACAATTTGGAACCCAAGTGCATGATAGAATCTGTTTGGAAACCAGGGATTAACAAATCTTCCAGGGAGCTGTGTATTTTTATCCTTGTGTACTGATTGTAATCACAGAAGCACCTGAGATGGGTGGCAGAATTTCAGCAAACATGGGTGTGTGTGGGAAAATACCTTTTACCTGGCAGTTGTATATTCTGTTTTCTATCATACGTCGACATTCCACATTCCAGAGACACAGGAATGTTACATCTATAGTCTGGGCCCTCTGACCTCTAACCTTCGCACTCTTTACTTGTATTGTTGACAATCTTAGCATCTGGGCAAGTGTTGGAGCCAGTGAACACTAATTGGTTTGAGAAAACCACCAGGAGGCTTCCCAGATATGAGGCCAAGGCCTGCAATGGCTCACTCATCTCAAACATAAACAACTGGGTATGCTGGGTACGACTTGTAGCCTTTAACATTTGTGTATGATCAGTTCTACGCAAGAATGATGCTGTATTCTCCTTTTGAAAGCATCTTTACTGTAGGCAGTGTATGATGGGTACCAGTTCGTCCAGCTATCCCTTGATATAAAGCCTGGGCTACTAATCTGGAGCTGCAGAAGAAACACGCTGGCACAGAGTGTTTAGTTTACATGCATTACTCTGACCCTCCTGGTGCAATCTGGTCATGTGACAGCCCATCGGCCAGGTTGCATTTAAGGATGCGCCCTGTTATTTAGGTCACAGCAAGGGATAGGGAGGTAGACTGATGACAAATCAACTCGGTGCACAGCTCGGAAGGGGATAGATATGAATATACAACCAGTTTCCCCCAATGTCAAACTCAGGTAGGCTGGGACAGGATCACTTCAGATCAGATCAGTCCACTGGCCTGCAGCACAAACATATGGAGTGGACATCTCATTCATTTACAGTTTACACCTAACCTGCAGCAAACTGTATTTCACTGGTGGTCCATTCATCAAAGGCATTTGTTTTGGCTAGTGATTCATTACTTTGCATGAATGAATGAGGTCAGCATGTCTGTGTGTATGTGTGTGTGTGTGTGTGTGTGTGCATGCTAGTGGGGACTTAGCACTTTGAGCAGTGTCATCTCAGGGCATATTGGAGAGTTGAGAAACACTGCCACTTTGAAGGCGGGCTGAACATTTGCGTCACGTAACACCCTTTGACCCGAACAAACACCCCACATACAAAAAAACAATACTACACTGACTTTGACGGATTTAATTCCATTTAAGTCGTTTGCATCAATGAGATCTTTAGCCTACTTTTAGAGATATATCATATTATCTTCAAAGTTATATTAAGGTTATAATAAGTTGATATCAACACTGGCCATACCAAGGGGGTATTACTGGCAAACAAGCCTATTAGGCAAGAATAGAATAAAATGTGATTCATGTAAAAGTCCTCAGATGACAGTACTTTTGCCAATCCTGTGTGCATTTCCACTATGTATTGGAAGTGTATGCCGGCTCTGAAAAGTTGGTCCTAACCCGGTTATGTCTTAAAGAACCTGGGTCACAGGAAGAAACTAAATTCTTTCAATAGGGATACCAAACAGAAAACGTTTAAAAAGCCAAGACAAATGTGAAACATTAAAAAACAGTCCATTCACAATATTTTTTATAATACCATATCGTTAAGTCTAGATTTGAGAACATAATAAACTCTCACAAATCGACACTGCAGAAACAAGAAAACAATGATCAATATCTTGGCATTGTGGTTTCCAGCTTTAGGACTGTTCAAATCCATATACTGACTCAAATGTCAAAGACCATTGGAATAAAGGAAGTTAGCGGTTCCAAAACGCTTTCATATCCAGAACAGGTGTGTATTAACTTAGACCATGAATCCCTCTTTGATAAGACTGTCTCCTGGTTTTTGATTTTTACGTCATCTCTAGGTGGGGAAGTAACAGTGGGAAACACATACTTTGAATCATATGCTAACTTCTGGGAAGTTGAATAATAACGAAAGTAAACCACTCCTCATTTTCCCAGACCCCACTTTGGCAACCGCTGGCCTGAGTGAATGGTGTTTTAGGGTGGAATTTCCTGGTTAACAGTTAACCTTAACTTCGTCCGCGGTTACAAAGTGGTTCGCAAAGTCCCTTAACGTTACTGTCTCTTGAGTCATGCCGTTAGCCATGGCCTGTGGTAGATGTAGTCCTACGTACAGGGCATAGCTAGCTTGCCTCTATTGCTACCTGCAGTAGCGAGTCTAGCGACTGTCTGGTGATTTATCCAAACTACCATACGTCAACATTAACAGTAGGGTGAGCTAAGTTAGCCAAGGGACATTATTTCCATGTTGCGATAAGCCAACTGAGACAAGGCTTCCCAATACGGTCAACCTGTGGCTAACGTCAACGTTAGCAAGTCAATAGTGAACGATGAATTATACACAGCGAAAATTGTAAAAAAATAAAATAAAATTACACAATAACTAGCCAAATTAGGTGGTTAATGTTACATTCATTGAGTAAGGCTAGCTAGCTGGGCACGTTAGCTAATATTAGCCACTGTGTATATAGATAGACACTACATCCTTATGTCAAGAATAGCATCAATCAATCGAACCAAGTTAGCATCAGATGGCTAGCTAGCTGTGTCGCCCCCACAGTAGGAGCGCTCGATATGTTTGCTAAGATGTGACGAGTTAGCGGAGTTTTCCTATTTGAGATACCCCATTGGCTAGAATGGAACAATCCGCCCACCCGCGGCACTCTGGGTTCCAATACGTGCGTCCCCACTCCGAATACAGACAAGGATAGGCCTGTGTCTCCCAAGGAAATCGCTTTGGTTTAACAAACAAGCGACACTATACTGCCTTTTTTTATCCAAGAACCTTACCATTTGAAGTATCCGTCTGAGCATGGCCTTGATTGTGGTTGTCTCGACACAAAATCCAATCAGTTTTGTAGGTGGAAAGTTTACGTCGCTGTACAACGAACACCTGACCAAGCTCAGGCAGCAGCAGCGAATGGGCGGGTCATGGAGAGGATGGGTGAGCAGCACACACAACTTGGCTATATTCAAGACTGTGTACAAACTTAGAACATTTGTTATGATGTCGCACTGAGAAACTGGAAAAAATCTGAGATGCTGGGGATGGTCAATAAACAATGTATTTTTATTGAAATATTTTATATACAAGATGATGATGCAGAGCAGAATATTCCAGTCATTTGTTCACACATGCACGAATTGGAAAATGAGTGATATTTTCTTATCTTTCCAATACTCTTCCACAGTACCAGCAGCCAATGGGCTGATAATATAACTAAAATCACCAGATAATCTACCCTTTCCTCTTTTTCTGGGGTGTTGTTATAAAGTGTAGGCCCATGCTCTGAACGTGATTTCCTGTCATAGTTTCCTGTTCATGTGGGAGGGGGGTATTTCCCAATGGGACACAAATAAATAAATTCCATCAATGCATACTCATACTGTACATTCAATCACAACAACAAACTTAAGTTTCCTTACGCATTACTACTGCTGTTCAAATCTAATGAAGGCTGAGAAATTTAAGGGGCTGGTTCGACAGAATAGATCCGTGTAAGGCAATCTGTATTGTAGCTCTGTTATGTATAAAGTGTTCAGAAATTAGACACTTCTTACACACTATTGTGGTTGTGAAGGCACTTGCAGGAATCATTAGGCTAAAGCTCAACACATTGTAACTCTTCTATAAGGCCACGGCCTCTTTATTGTCTTCTTAGACAAAAATAAATATGACTTCACGTTTATCTCACAAAATGCACTTAAATTATATAGCTTCTTTAAAAAAAATATGTATAAATCTTTATTTCTTGTATAATACTGTCCATGTGTTCGTAGTGTTGAATACTGTCGTTCTTTGGCTGTTGTCACATCTTAAAAGATTTGATGAAGGCTGCTTTCCTCTGTACAAAGACTGAGATTGACCTGCCTGTCACAGTTTGAGCAGCAATCAGCTTGGCAACATTACAAGTATGGACAAATAAAATGATAGTTGATGCAGTACTCTGTAACTCTCCATTTCAATGTGGCGGTTGGTTTGCCGATATTCTCCTTATCTGTATAAAGGTGATTCAAAAGTGGGGATGGTGCTGATTGGAGAAGATATGTACTTGTAAAGGTAGTATCTATGGGAGGAGCAACATTGTTTCTACTTCTTGCATCAAAATAGACTCTGCCCTCAGCTCTCTTTAGGGGAAATACGTCAGAAAGACTTGGAGTTATGGTGATATGAGATTAGTCTTACATTTGTAGTCCGATAAAGTTCAGTAGTTTTGATTGATACAAGAAGGGTCATTACAATTCACCAAAAAATTGTAAGACAAAATTCGTACACATGTAGCTACCTCTCTTCAAAACGTGTTGTACATTGGACATTATTTGGCAGTGAGTCACCATGTGGGTATGGCTTCCTTTCAGAGCCAACACTTCCCTCTGCTGGCCTCCAGGAAACCACCCAAATACTGTGTGCACTACCAATCAAGTATCATTCAGCATGTAAGACTAAAAAGGACCTTTACATTGCATAAGCAGCACACTGAGAAAAATCCCTTTTAAAGCAGTAAGCTTCAAAAAGGGACACATTTGCTCTATTAGCTGGTGATGGTTGTTAAAAAATATACATATAAAATACTAAATATACTTGGAAAACATTTTGGCACTCTTCAAGCCCACGTGAAATGGGTTTCAAATCAACTTCATGAAGTCCGTACTGTACATATTAAGAGATTGCGTTAGTAATGTAACTCATGCAAAAAGTCTTTTTTTTTCAGTAGATGTGTCCATTCTGGAGTCCTGTTAGGCAAACTGATTTCCTGGTTTCCTGATGGCAACTGCTGCTGTCAGTCCTTATCTGTTGACTAGATCTGAGCCCTGTGTGGAGCAAACGTAGTGAGGGGCGTTGTTGTCCGTCACGGGGGACACCGGGGTGTTGCCGTTAGTCGGGCTGCAGGCCGGGCCGCAGGTGGGGTTACAGGTGTTTGTCAGTCTGCGGAGATACTCTGCGTGGACAGGCTTGTGGCTCTGCAGCACTCTGATGGCTTCATCCACCTTGAACCACTTCCGCTTCCTTCCTGTGAGAGACCGGGAGAAAGGACGAGGGGGAGATGTAACATTTACACCACAGTTTAGGCATTTCATTGATGCTCTTATCGAGAGCGACTGACAGTGGGCGAGTAAGTAGGGTTCAGTGTTGTGCTCAAAGACACTTCAACACACGGCTGATGGTGAGGTGAACATGTTGAACCTGTGGCCTTTTGTTTAAGAGTCTGTCTCTCAATTCACTCGTCCATCCTGCTGATTGGTATCTGATGGACGAGGAGGGGAACTGTACTGCCATGATCTGCTTTTATCCATCACAATGTTTGATTATTAATCAGCATCAGTGTTTGAGCTCTTTGAACTTATATCACTGCAAGTTATAACAATAATACAATTTTAACAAGAAACTAAAAATATAACACATTTCCTTTTGGCTAGTGTTGTTACAGTTACATTTTAAAGACAATTTTACAGAGTTAGTGGAGTGTAATATTTTTCAAGCTCAACTTGATCACAACTTGCCATTGGTGGCAAAGGTTGTGAGTTCGAGTCCCGGGTGATGCAGAATAAACACGCTTATGCCTACTCAGGCATTGTGCTGTGTGGATTAGAGACACATGATTTCAAAGATGTTTTAATGATAATTATGGTCCGGGCAGTTCTGCTGATGGACCCTCATGTATTTCTCATTCGTCCTCCTGTTCTTCTTCCTACTCCTCCTTTTCTTCCTCTTTCTCCTCTTCTTCTTCCTCTTCCTCCTCAAAATGCCTGGCCCCGACACTGCTGCGCAGCAGCTATAATTAACCTTATTTTTTGGAGGTAATTTCACCATACATATCATCATCAGATTCACTGAAGCAATTCACTAAAGCTCAAAGTTTTATTGCTATGTCTAATTTTTGAGTAGGATTGCTCAAGAGGCAAATTAACCCGAAAATGCTAAACCACAATGGTTATACAACATGCTCAGGAATAAACCTTCTCTACAGCACATAGTGCAGGACCCAACTGCGAGTGGAAATGGACATTCCTGACCTACTTCAGCTGGTGTTTATGAAGCCATCATGTCACCAAACCTGCCAAATAAAGCATCTTCCATAAAAATCATCTGTCCAGTAAACCGTCAGCTGGAGTTATTTATACACGACTTCAAACCCACTGTCTCCTCCCTGTCAATACCAAGCAGCATTTTTCTAAGAGGAATTCAATGTGGCCTCTGACATTCAGCGGGTTGTGTGAAAGGGGAGAATCGCCCCCTTTACCCTGACACCCTGAGGTCCACTGGTGCTGGCCTTTCAGGGAGGAGGAGGAGAGAGTAAATTGGACAACACCGCGAGTGCCGAGCCCTTTCCGCACAGTCATGGCCCCTGTATAGGGCAAGGGAGGACAGGCGTGGAGGGGGCTGTGGTGAGTGACGCTAACTGGAAAACAACTGGGCACAGCAAACACGCCTCCCCCTCGTGAACAGGCTGAACTCTATGTGGGTGAAGGGAGTGAACGATCACCACTTTTTTTTTTTTTTTTCAGACCACTTACAAATAGATCAAGTTTTGAATTACCGAATCCCTAGACGAACATATTTAAAATACCAAACACGTTCAAAACTAATTATGGTAATTATTTTTGGCTTTAGTCCATCAAATACCCATGCATAATCTGCCTTGTTGGAAACATTTCAAATTTTCAGCTAATGTGTATCACCTTACTATGACTCACTCTAAGTGTATGATGTTTGAGAGAATATATTCATTTAACTGGGACAAAATAGCACAAATGTTTCGGAGCTGGCATCCACCCGTAGTCTATTTGACACCCAGCAGAATACTGATGTTTAACAGGTGTTTGAGTGGTGAAAACAACTTGCTGCATGTTCTCTGTCAGTATTTCAGGGCTAAAGGTCAGATGGCCTGGGACCTATTACAGTAGACATGTACTATGTGTCCCAGTTGACCAGTTTCCAAAGTGATGACTGAAGACCCCACTCGTCTTTCTCTGTGGTTCTCCTTTCTTGGGATTTATGTTACTTTTCACCTTCACATTCACTTCAAAATAAACACACGTTTAAACGGTGAAATGTTTAGTTAAAAGGTAGTTTGTTACAGTTAATGAAGCTGATTATCATACATTGATAAGACTAATTATAGATGCGTCTAGTTTTGCTTTTATAGAAACTGACTGACCGAGGAAAGTGCTATATAAAAAAAGGTTCAATTAGCAGGGAAAAGTGGTTCTTGACCTTTGATGCAATTTGCTTGTAACCCAAGAACACACTCATAAAGTTATTGAACTTCAAGTGTTCATGATCTCAAAATACACCAAATAGTGTTAACACAATGTAATGCTTGCTCAAAGAAGTCCACTCCTATGAGTGAGATCGTACCCTGAGACTGAGACAGGGGCCCTTTGACCTTTGTTAAACTCTACTGATGTAGAACAAGACCAAGAAAGTCAATTACCTTTACTTCAAGAGGCAGGAGTATGTCCTTACAACTGTGTAATGAAATGTTATGATCTGTGTGATGACATAATGATCTGTGTGTACATAAATGTTTGAATTTGCTGACAAAAACTCCTCCCTATGCTGTTATTGTGTGATGAGAGAGGCCTAAATTGCTACTTAAATGGAGAACATTGTTTAATGTGCATCCTTTCATGTTTCTTAGTGGACTAAACCTTTTTCAAAATGTAAACGAAGGTAGACCTGCCATTCAAAACCAAAAATATGGGTTTGGTGACTTCAATGAACTCCAATTGGTTTGAAGAAGCTCTTGGTACAAGTAAAGCCATATGTGACAGCTGACAGCTTAAATCTGTATAGAAAATACATTTGTAATGTCTGTAAATGCTCCGAGTGAAATAAGTCTGTATTTAGGTGAAAAATGAGTTGCATTTGTTGCAAAAAGCTTGTTCTCCATCTTCAACTCATATTTTTCTACCTATAACTATATGTAAAACTGATATGACTAAAAAAAATGTGGCTAAAGGGCCAGAAATGTAGAAGCATACCTATGTTGACAGAGTCCTCCCAGTCTTCCAGTGTCTCTGTCACAGTGAGGATATAGACGTACGTCCTGTGCTTTCTGTCTTGGTTGTGCTACAAAGATTTAGATGAAGAGACTGCTTTATAGCACTGCAATAAACCGTGTCAATGCATTGCATGCACAGCTTTCATATAAAGACATGATGTAAACAGTGATTAACTGTATTGTTTCAACGGGACACCTTTTATAGACACTACAGCAGCAAACCACTTCACTCTCTAAATGCCCATGAGGACTGTCACCTATATGGCATCCTAAGCATGAGACTAGGCTTAACACCAATGTTGAAATAGGATTTTAAATATTGTTATATAATGTATTATTACATGCTACATGCCAACGTATTACAAATCTTCCATGGCAGTTTGACAAGCTTACCTCAAAAACCCCGAGTAGCCTGCCAAGCTTTCCCTTCACACCAGCCTGTGCAGAAAAACAGGCAGGAAGAAAACAGATCAAGAGTCATCCAATACATTTACATTTGAATGAGCAGACACTAGACAGTGGTGTATATTGCTGACACAGAACATTAACTGCATTGCAAATCAGTGCTGATAAATTTGTCAGAAACCTCCGACACTTAAAAAAGCTGAATGAGAACACCTACTGTGCGATATTTTCATACAGACGAGATATCAGAAGAATGCATGACCTGGTATTAGGAACAGCACGTCTCTGCTCTCATGTGCACGCACATTCTCAATTGAGCATTTTCAGGCTGCGATACCCCGGGGCTCGGTAGCGTCCTAGTGTTGCCACGTGCCTCAGAGGTGGCATAGCAGAGATAAGCAGGTAAACATAGTCTGAATGACAGGATGATGGAGCAGACTAAGGAGCAGAGGGGCGCTGAACAAAAGTAAATCACACTGATCCAAGATCCATTTCTGCTTAATGCACAGACTATGTACCATATTTACTTTAGAGCAGGGTGGCCACTGAATTTAGCTGTGGAACAGTGATCAGCTCACATGTATCCTGTACTGTGGCAGTGGAGCTATGCAGCTCATGCAGCATGCTCCAGGTCAGAGGATACTGATGGTATGTATGACTAAGTTATTGAAAAAATTCTCCCTGTTGCTAGCCGGGAAACTGGTAACACATGACAGCATTCCAGGAGGCCATGGCTTGGTTTGGATCGTTCGAGCCGTGCTGTGTGCCATAATTCAGATTTGGCCACTCCCACGGCCAGTTTGGATTACCAGGAACCCCAGATTATATGACAAACAGAGCCCAGACACATTAGCTATAATATGGGATAATCACCAACAAGAGATTTTTTGACGAGGTGTATCCAAAGCAATTTTCCTCCAACACTAAATGCCCACAGTCAAAACAACAGTGTTATTTATGATTGCTGTAGGGATTCTACTAAAAAGGCATAATACACAGGGAAATTTCAGTTTCATTCCACCAACAGCAGATGTTAGACAGAATTAGCCTGATAGGAACTACAAATCTCACATTTGCGCAAATTAAAACTACCACATGGCTCCTTGAAGCTGATGTGCTGAACTTGACAACAGGGTATTAAAACATGATGTTCACTTCCAACAGTCCTAGTTGGTTTGCAACTCATCCATATTCAGGAACATGTCTCTTCCAGGAGGCACAGGATGTGGGTAACTGGAAACCCTTTCCAAATGTCACCGCCATACCTCAAAGCTGTCAACACATTACTATCCGAGGCAGAACCTCACAGTCCACTCCAGTCCAGACACTCTGGACAAGCACCAGCATCTCCTTCACTAAACCACAGAACAATTAACTGGCAATCTTTGCATCATTCCCCAAAATTTGGATCTTGAAAAGTAGAAAAGTGGCAGCATCTCATAGTGAAAACAGTGGAGCTCAGTGATGACCTCTAATTGCTGTGAATTGCTGCTGTCCTCACTTTCTGTTTATGATAATGATAATTTATGTGCATGTGTGTATGTATCTAGCCTAGGGCTGGGCAATATATCGATATTATATTGATATTGTGATATGAGACTAGATATTGTCTTAGATTTTGGATATCGTAATATCGTGATGTGGCATAGCCTAAGTGTTGTCTTTTCCTGGTTTTAAAGGCTGCATTACAGTAAAGTGATGTCATTTTCTGAACTTACCAGACTGTTCTAGCTGTTCTATTATTTGCCTTTACCCACTTGCTCATTATATCCACATTACTGATGATTATTTATCAAAAATCTCATTGTGTAAATATTTTGTGAAAGCACCAATAGTCATCCCTACAATATTGTCGCAATAGTGATATCGAGGTATTTGGTCAAAAATATTGTGATATTTGATTTTGTCTATATCGCCCAGCCCTACTTACAACTGAACATTTAACCCACTCCATAGAAAATACCGAGATATATATTGTGTATTGCCATTCAGCCTAACAATACCGAGATATGATTTTTGGTCCATACCGCCCAGCCCTAATCTAGCCTAGGAATTTTCAATCCTTGGCATTATTTTCCCAGTTTTTGCCATCATGATGATTGATTGTGGTCAAAATTTTATCACTTAGGCTTGCTCACTGTAGAGTTTTTTGTTCCTCCACTTTGTCAGGAGAGCTGCTCTCCAATACACACTCAAGGGCCAAAGCAATCTCCGTCAGCTGAACCGCAAAAGCGATTAAAACACTTTTCCAGTTGTCCACTGCCCAAAACTCTTCTATATTGTGGTATTAAATGTTATAGTTGGCAAGTAGACTGTTCAAGTACTCTGGTGCTGCATTCAAGTCATATTGGATGTTCTGTAAATACGAATTACCGTCTGGGAAAACCCGTTCACATTAACCTGCTAGTTGTAATTACGAGTAGGATATGTGGGATTTTTCGTAGGCTCTGTTGTCTCCCATCTTGCTTTACAAATTGCAGAAGTGTGTGAACACAAGAGGTAAACATAGCAGCGCATTCACCAATGTCGGCAGTCCAAGGTATTAAAAATCAAAATTATCAGTTATATTCACACTAATACAATCAACCATAGTTACGAAAAACGTGAAATATCTGCTATAGTTTGTTTATAGTTGTTTTTAACTCAAATACAAATGGTTTTGGTTAGAGTGAGAAAGAACAGAACGCTTTCAAGCTGAAGCAACAAACTCCTGTTCTTCTGCTTCTTCCGATATAACATGAATGCAGCAAAGACCGGCAGCCGGAAAACAAGGAAGTGTGTGAGCAATGATTAAAAAGAATCAAATGGACTATTATAACTGAACTGTAGACTGAACTGTAGCTACTGAAGACATCTAAAACTGCAGTGTGCGTGTTACTGTGCTGAAAGGATGTATTTTATTCGCTTTTTGGGTTCAACTGACCCTCAACTGGCCCTTTGAGTGTGTATTGGACAGCAGTGCTCCTGACAAAGTGGAGGAACAAAAAGCTCTACAGTGAAGTGACGAAATTCTGAACACAATCAATTGTCTTGATGGCAAAAACTAGAAATAAGGCCTGGGGTGAAATAAGGCCTGGGTTGAAATCAGTACCTACCATAAAATGCAAAAGAAGTGCAGTTACACATTACATGATGGTGTGTGTGTGTGTGTGTGTGTGTGTGTGTGTGTGTGTATGCAATTTCTTCACGATCCTCCAACATTGGATGATGAGCTCACCTCCTCATACACCTCCCTGACAGCGGCCCCACACGGCTCCTCCTCGGGTTCCATTCCTCCTCCTGGCACGATCCACTGGTCCGGGTGTCGACTGCTGCTCACCAGCAGCACCTGCCAAGGAGAGAGGACTCTGTCAGTTCTCTGCTGCCAGCCAGGGAGCGTCCCTGAGCCCAGGGTGCCAGAAACATGCCAGCGGCATGCCCCACTTCAGAATCATGAAATTCACCAGTAGGTGTCTGGTGGCGGCTGAGTATGGAGCTATTCATTCAGCGTGCCGCGTTCGGAACATCTCACACATCACACCGCTCATTCACTGCGTTTATTTAATGCTACGTGACCGCTGTGAGGACCGCCTAGCTGTGCATCATGATATCACCTATCACCTTCTTCTCCCTGTGGTTGAAATTAGTTAAATGAGTGCACAAGAGAATGATTGGAGCAACCAGCGCGCCAGTTCATCAATCTGCTTATGATTTAAAGATGTTCCTGCACCAGAAGCACTGACTGATGCTCCAAAAAAGCGCATTACAAATACAGTCCCTGTTAGATTGGTGGTTACTAACTAACTTTTTAGACTGTTGTGGAAAGTTACAATATATCTGAGTCATTCATTTGTCCAGCACTTCACACTGACTTATTCTTTAACTGTGAGGAATGAGTGGCAGCAGCAGGAGAACTGAACTTGAGGCCCTTTAAAACCCCCACCTAACCCATCCTAAAAGATGACAAATCAGCAATCTAATCTGAAAACTGCAACCACAGACTATGTTTAACTGACCTCAAACACAACCAGTTTGGTCTTTTAGGGCAACGTACCCCTCTGGAGTTGCAATCTCTCGACCTTAAGCCCTGTCTGGTGTCACACTGACCCACATTACAGCCACGTGTGAATACCTTCTGAATTCTGCTGTTAGAAAACTGGGCATGTGCAGCCGTCACATTCACCAGCATTGGATAAACCCCTAATGAGTCTCTTGTCATTAAAAGTTTGATTAAGGATCAGCTCTTACCATATTTCACACTACAGGCACAGGGAGTAGCACAAAGCACAAGTGTCCCGGCACAGGTTTCCCCAACGTATAATGTGTCTGCATTCCTGCTGAGACCAGATCACTGAGGTATGACAGATCTGAGAAGAGCACTAATGATGTCTCCTTCACTACCTTCAAAGCCGGTCTCCATTGCACAGAAATTACTATGATGAGTGAAGCTTCTTTTAAACCTCGTGCTGCACGACACTTCGCTGTAACTCATTCTGTAACCAGGTCAAGAGGAAGACAGAACCCAGGAGAAATCTCAGGGCCCTATCAGATTCAGAAGCCGCTACATTCAAACGTTATATTGGTTTACACACTTCAGTCCAATCCAAATCACCTACAATTTCACAATTACCAACGATGATGGAGTCGCCAAAACAGACCTTGACAAGAATTAGCGAACTATAAAATTGCAACTCAAGGAATCACACAGTCCCTGTAAGTCCCTGTTTACTGCTTTGGATCACTGAAGTAAATACTTAATGCATTTAAGCAGGGTGCGACACACCTTTGAGAACGGGCACAGAGCTCAGTTTTTACTCTGTCCTCACACTTACAAACCCTCTGGAGAGACTCACAAACAGGCGATTTGAAACGTTGGTAACTATGTCAATATTTATGTAAGACCAAATAGGAGGTACAAGTGATTTTGCTATCATGTGATCTTGCGTTCAATGGCCTGAACCTGTAATAGCCATGTATGCCGACTCCTTCAACCCTGCAGAATTGGAAGTGCTTTTTCCCCTCTGGTGAACTACCCTACTCTTAATACTGCCATGTTAAAGATGACAAGAATATGGCAGTTTAACTGCAGTGCATGATTCACATTATCTTTAACAAATATTAAAATATGGACAATTCTACAAAAAAAGACGGCAAATGACATGAAAGGTATATGAATAAGCTTGTATTGCAGCCCATGAAGCTGTATTGCACCTTTCTACTTTGCTTCCTTATTGAGATCACTAATGTGACAGAACTTTACAATCAGTGCATTTCTTTCAGCTAATTTAGCATACCAACTCTCAAACTGGAGTTTATTCAATGGGGATGTATGGGTGTTATGTAACATTAATGTGGTGTGAGGACTTTGATGCCTGATGAATGATGGTGAAGGATGGGGGCAGGGGAGGGGTTCATTTGAATCCCTGCCCCGTAAAATGTGTGCAGAGCCCTGGGGTTGTAGAAACATTGGCAGCACTCTTACTGATACAAATGCATACACACACGCACGCGCCATCTGACACACACGCATGTATAACACATATGCACTCGCACGTACGCATGCAGCCACACGCGCACACACACAGACTCACAGCCAAACGGGCTTTACAAAAAGCACTGGATCAGCAGTTGCCTTTCTGCTTGAAAACCAAAACAGCTTAGCAGAGCGGGCGTAATGACCCCAATAGACACCAACACACCTCAGTGTGAGGGCACAGGCTGAACAAGTCCATTTGACCTTTACATTGTGCAACACTTGATCTCTTTAGGATGAAAATATACCATAAAACATCACTGTAACTACTTGGGGCTGCACCAATACAAATACTGTGAACTGTACTGTGATACTATGCTAATACAAAGCTACAATGGGGCACAATGTGGGGTAAAATGTAATACCAAGAGCTGTGTGTTACATGTCGGAAATTAAAGCAAAGTTTACAGTTTATCTAGGATTATTAGATTCCATTTCAACCATTTTTTGTCTGGTGACCCCAATATATGTTGTTTAGTTAAAGTAATGGGCCAGATCAGTACTATTCACTGGCACTGAAAGTTTAGCCTACATTTATCACTGGAAGTGAAAAAAGTGGTTTCAGTGCATCCCTAGTGGAAACATTTTGTGTCATTTCATTTACATCACAATTACAAGTAAAATATATTTATATTTATATATATATATATATATATATATAAAAGAAAATATATTTTGCAGTATACAGCTACCTTGAAACATTTAGCCTAATTCAGTTGTCAATGTCTCTCTAAAATATGGAAATTATTTGCAAAACATAACAGATAATTAAAAAAAACAAATAACGTCAGTGTAAATATAGCTGCTCCTTCCCCAGGCAAAATATCGACACACCAGTGAGAAGTAGCGTCCTATTTTCATATCTCTCACAGTGCCGTTATCGTATTGTTGTTAGTTTACAAGCACCCGGACTACACACAATGTGTCATGCTTCCAACTCACAGATGTTTTCCCCTTGTACTGTACGGGGGAAAGGAGACAGATGGATTTTTCTGAGTACAAACAACATTGACTTCCTTGTCCTGTCTAGCGTTTGTCTGCAGACCTGTTCCTGTCCACCTGGCCCCCTCACGTCCAGAGTGACTGACATGTTGGGGACGGGACTGTAAACCAGGCATGCAGAGCGGATGGATAGCCTGACACAGAAAGTGTTAAACATGGAATCAAAGCAAGGACACTAAAGAGTGAAGGATATGGGTGAGACGGTGCATGGCATGTCAGACAGTTTCAACTTCCTTCTCTCCAATCAATCAATAATCAAAGAGGCTTTAATATTTATGTCAGCACTCTGTCACGGAAACCCATAAGAGGACAGAGTGACGGGCATAGAGAGATGAGTAGAAAAGAGACACGTGATGAAGCAGCAGAGAGAAAATGAGAGTGATGGTGAGGAGGAGAGGGTGGCAGGCGGAGTAGGAAAGTAAATCTGTCAGGGGACAGCTAGTGCCTGCACCTCGTTTCTATAAATTGCAGCTGATAGGTCACTTGGTGTTTAGCACATAGTGTAACACTCACCCTCCACCCCACTCCCCCTATCACATGTGGGCCTGAGATGGGCTACCGTCACTAGGCAGACACGTTACGATCTAGGACACCCAGCCTCCCCTCCTTTGTACCACTATTTCCATGTTAAATCATGATAAGTCTTAACTATTTCAATTGGCCAAACCAAATTCCCTCGTAAGTACAGCAGCTTCAAATGACAAAAACAATGTAGTAAGTATTCTAGGCTGTGCATATGTTCTTTATCTGCTGATCTTAATGATCAATTTAAAGCCACAAAATGTGTCCACTGGGCGATAGAAACAATCCTCCTACTTTGTTATGGCAGCCCCCTTAAATCACTATTTAAAGTGAAGATGTGCAAAGCTCCTTGTTATCCACATTTCCCTGTTAGGTGGCATGATTTGATTTTATCTGAAACTTTAAAACTCCCTACTTCCATTTAAGATTGATTTGTTTTAACCCCTATACCTGCTCAGGTATAGACTTTTTCTTTAATTAAGCTCACAAATGCTGCAAGGCTCCAATCCAATTATTTTTCAGTTAGGGAACAATCAAAGCCAGAGTGCAAATGGGATGAAATGTACCAAGAGCAGAGATGGCAGCTCTTTTGTGGTGCCTCAGCAAAAGGTTAGTGATCACATTAACACGTGCGTTGACCCTCAGATGGAAATGGCCCTGTACAATAAGCACAACAGCTGAGGCCTCAGGCCAGTGTTGGAAAGCCAACACCACCTCAGTCAGTGAATGTAGATGCAAAATTTCATAATGACAGCTAGTATTTATAGGCTGAGGTGCATTACTCGTCATGGGCGGCAGTAATATTTATAATCACACAATATTAGATCTCTGAAATGTTATCTATGGTGGAAACAATATATCATCCAATAAGCCCTTAGTTTTAAGTATACCGAAAATATGTAACAGGCTCTTCTAACTCAGTGTGGGCACCAGTGACTGTCAGGACAGTGAGGGTGTCCCGTTATGAGTTATGGAGGAAAAAAGATTTACTGTAGCAGTACTCTTAGGCACTTAATAACTGGATTTCCTCCTGGACAGGAAAAAAAATACCTGGAAAGAGTGTTATTATGGTCTCGTGCTGGGTGGTGGTTACAGTGGGTGCCAACTTGTAAGGCCTCATGTTGTTTAATAGGTCAAATATTTGGCCCTTCAGCCAAGATGGTGTTCACCCCTGTCCAACATCTCACTTAAAGAGCTGCCATACTATCTTGCTCTATCTCACACACACACACACACACACACACAGTCTCTGTATGCTGTCAGCAAACAGACTAAAATACTCCAGCAGGATTACAGCCTTCAGTGGATTCATCTAAGGGTTTGGGTTTCAATGCAATACTATCAGATTCACAGATTCAGTACAATCTAAGCTTTTCATCTAAAAGCAGGCTAGATATTGTGAGTCACCAAAGGTTTATGAGTTAAATTAATTATCTTCTGTCAAAATATAGCTTGTAAGTAAAGGTCTTGCCATCTGCGACCTGATAAATACTAATGAGCAGCGTAAACAGTTTTAAAACAACCAACTTCGGCCCTCGACAGACACAGACAAGAGGGTTTTATGTGATAGACACAGCTTACCTCGTCCTCTTTTTCGTTCTTGAAACATAAACATGCCGCTCGCCTCTTGAACCCTTCGCCGTCGTAAGTCCTTGTCTGGTTTGGCTTAAACTTCATCATGTATTCACAATTTCCGAGTGCCAGGAAAGCGTCAAAATGTTGAGGAAAAATCGAAATCAGGATCCAACCGGACGAAGTGCCTTCGGCCGTCCGAGAGTAGGAGAGCAGCAGTGGATCACCGCTATATTCCCAAACACTTCCTCCGACAATCCCAATTAAAAACTGTGCACTTTATTCATTCCTATGCTGTGAAACGATATTACAGTGTATCTGCTCGTATATACTCTACCTACCATCGTGGTTTGGTGCCGTTGTCAACATGCATGTCCCTACAACTCACTCACATCTGTGGTCAGTGAGCAGCTACCAGCTGACCTCAGAGCTGCGCAACAGTACGATACCAAACTGCCTATCAGCACCTACGTTGCGTTAAAGACTGAGTAGATGTTCATTATTGACACGGCGATTTCCAAGCGAAGCATGAATGAACTGCCTTTATACAGCAAGCAACTCAACATGGCCGTGTTCGATACGGTTGCTTAGTAATCATTAAAACGTTGCGTGCGTGATGCCTTTCAGTGACTTTCTCGGAATGACTAATGCTGCTTTCACGTGCCGCTAATAAGCCGAACTACGAGGTCGTAAATAGGACTCGAGTGCCTTTAGTTGGAAATAATAACAAAATGGACCCTTAAAAAGAGTGGCTGCTAGTGGCTGTTGTTTTATTTTAGAAATGAAGCGGCACAGAGCTACTTTGTGCTGCAGCAGTGGGGTGAAGAGGAGAAAATACACATCAGGATTGTAACTGGTGTTTTAATTAATTTAGTGGCAAATAGTTGTTGCATACATAATTTTACTATCGGTTGTTGACACCGCTCTCATAGTCTCTCCACCCAAATTTCCCTTTCCCAGTCGTATTTACCACCCTATTGGATCGTTCATGGACTTTACGATATTTCCGATAGGACTGGAGGAGGCACGAGCCTATTCCCAGCTGTTTTCGTTTTCTCAAGCTAATCGGGATACGATGCCTCTAAATATTCAGTCACAGGGGCAACTAGCATAACAATAGTTCAACATAGTTAATCTAGGGAAATTTTCTACTGTAAGTTAAAGTCTTCGTTCCTACACACAAAAAAATAAACACACGCTTGGAAACCACACTGATTGAAGTGAAACAGCCTGGTGGTAACACTCGCTGGATATTTAATGTCCCTTGTAAGTGAAACCTGCAGTGGGTAAGTGTTGTACCAAGCAAAGGTTACAAAGCACAGGGCTTCCCTCTAGCGGGTAAAGTTGGTCTGTTAACTGTCGAGGGGCGTGTTCACAAATGGCTTCACAAATATTCCCTGGTGAAATATTGAGTATCAAACATTCATTTGCAACAAGTAATAGTGGAAAGTAATAGTGTTTTTGGATAGTGATCAAGTGGGAGCATGTAGGCTATAGAAAAATAAGGTGGTGCCCAGAATTAACTCTGTGACACTACAAGGCTACCATAGAGGAAGATTATTATGAGTTTACATTACAGAGAAGTACATAATGAGAGAAATAAAAGATCACTAACCAGTTAAAATCATATTCAAATCCAAAAATCCCACAGCCTCTGGTTGGCTACTAATTTTTTCACCCTAAACCTAAAAAATATAGGCTATATATTATTTTACAACCTAACCTCTGGAACCTCATTGGAATTTGTCACAAGATGGTTGTTTGAGTCATAAAATTTTCCAGCTGATTTGAGAGTATTTTTCTGTGAAGCATGTAGCCCTATCTGGAAAGGCAGTCAGGAGATAATCTTATAATTATGGAACATCAAATGATCAGGATTAGGTTAATTAAGGAAGGATGGAACAAAAGCATGTTTAAATCTGAAGGATGTGTGTCAGTAGCCAAAGAGCTTTGGATAATTAACAAAGCTATAGGACTAATTTGAAACAGCTCAAGGTATATGTCATGTTTCAAGGAAAGTAGGCCCCCAGCCTTAGAGGCAACTACTGCCCAAAGATTGGTTGATTGATTGTCTGACAATTTAATTGATGAGATAGATCCGTTATTTGCTTATACATTACCAGTGAATCCCTAATATATTTGATTGGAAATGCAATCATTTAATAGCGTTCTTGCAGTGTCCACAAACACATATAACACAAAAACAGCTCTTGTCCTTGGCAGATGTCGTTGTTCAGATCAAAAGTGCATAACTCTCCCACTGCTGTTACAATCTCACGTGTATTATGTACTTTGTAATCAGCAAGTTCTGAGCACTCATTACAGTTTAGTGATTCATCTTCATCATTACTAAAGTATGTGCCATCTGTGCTAACAAAGTCTGTGAGATCCCCTCTGCCCAGATGGCTCTACTGTCCCTGCCAGCAGATAAGTAGCAATACTACTGGTCACATACTACAATTCAAAAGCACCAAGTCTTTATAACATTAAAGAGTGAGTTTGACTGATTTCTCTAAATGTTACAGTCACAAAGTTTGTCCTCAGCTTGTGGTGGAATATAGGGAGAGTCGTAATGCCACCGATTACATTCAATAATCTGAGAAAATCCTCAACTTCTTCATAGGGAATTTGATTGAAATGGCATTACAGATTACAGTGAATTAAATATGACAGGGATTCTACTTGCAGTGGCATCATGGCCATCTATTCAAAGCTAACTCTTCTGGGAAAGTTAATGCACCCAATCAATCATGGTAAAATTAATAACATAAAAACTTTGTCAGGAATTGACACAACCAGCAGTAGCGCTAGTTGCCACACTCCCCTTACATTTGGCCTGGTTAATTTGTATACTATTTCTACACCTAAAAATAATCACACCCGGGCAACTCTTTCTTATTAATCAACAGATTTTATTTACAGAAAACAAAAGTATGCAGGTGGACTGTTTCCATAGCATTCTGAGAACAGAAAAACATTTCCTCCCCAGATTAATAGAAAGAATGAATTTACAAACAGTGAATTGAATACAGACTTTTCAACCAAAGACCAATCGTGACAGCTGAGAAACAAAGCCTTCATTGATCTCTTGGAGTTTGATCCTGCAATAACCCAGCATCTCCTCTGACAGCCCGTTCCCTTGACCCCCACCCCTACCCGACCACTGCTCAAATCATCAAACAACTGACAACTCAAATGCAACCCTTATTTCTTGAGATAAATGCCATGGGGAGGAAGGAAACTGTTGAGCATTAGATTGTGATGACGAACAGGAAAAAGCAGAGAGTAATTAGTAGGGCAATAGCAGGAAAGATCCAAATATAGAAGACCGGATATGATAACAAAACATATATACCCTAAAACTGAGGAAAGGTCCTGTTCCTTCCACACACACACCCCCCACCCCACACCCCCTCTCTTTCTCTTAGCCCCACACCGGTCACAAGCCTACGTTAGGGTCTACACTGACAGTGGTTGCAAATGTTAATGTGATAGTGGCAGGCTCAGTTTCATTTTCAGTAATATCAATATTTTGTATTTAACGTTCAAGTCAGATGTGATTTAAAGAAAAAAAGCAGGGCTATGATTGTTGCTGGGCTTTGTACACACAGGATGAATCCATGTTCTGCCTTCAGGTGTGTGTCTACGACAGGCTAGCAGTGAGCCGTTTTTAAGAAACAAACAGCGACACGAGAAAACAAAGTTAAAAGAAAAGTAAAAAGTATACCGTATTGACCAGCTCCAGCCACTCTTTCCTCCCTGCCCATCGCACTCACCCACCCCGCCCTCACCCCTCCCATCAACTCTCCCCCCCCCCCCCCCCCCAAAAAAAAAAAAAAGTGGGACATACACATGACACCCAGTTTTTTTTTTTTCTCCTAAACGCGCTTGTTAAAGCAGAGGTTGGCAAAAGCCTCCCAAAACAAAATCAATGGACAAAGAAAGCCAGGTGAGTAGATCTAAAACCTCTGCCCATGCATTTGAACAGTAGTGAATTAGGACAAAGACAAGTCATTTTTTTTTCTAGTGTGCATTTAAATCACCAATTGTCAGCAGTTGTTTTTTTTTCCTTTACAATATATTCCTTAATGCTTGTTTTATAATATATATATTTTTAAGACTGTGTCCTTTAAATGCAAATGAAGTAGGAAGAGGCCTTGGCAGAACATGAGGAGTTGTGTTCACACTTGACTTCCATTTGTTTCTCCACTTGTTACGCCGCTCTACCCGTCAATATTGTTTCTAGCATATAGCATGGTCCATGACTTGGCTGTAGAGCACAAAGAAACAAAAGAATATAGGAACATGAGTCACAGTTATAGCCTCAAAGGGCATCACAACAGCCATATTATAAAACAGTAGATGAAAATGACATATCACCCCCACCCCAAAACCTTACACCCTCAGTGAGAACAAGGAAAACTCCCATGAAAATGACAAGAGTGGGCAGACAAAGATTAAATACTGATAACATGATCATTTACTGATTATCCATGGCTCAAAGATAAAAGTATTACTAAAATAATTTATAAAGTGAGAATATAAGCAAAGACAAATGGAGTAAGCCATGACTGGATGGGCAATGCCCACTGAAAATGTTAGCAGGATGAATATGAATACATCAATAACATGAAGCAGAAAAGTGATGTGGTTGATGGATGGAAAATCATACCTACCAGGTAAGCAGGAGGCAAGAGTTATTTAAAGGAGAACTCCACCCTCAGATACTCTTACACTTGTTATATATCATCAATCTGTGAGTTATTGTGATGAAGTGTTGTAATTTACCTTTTTAATTCACTTTCCCTCAACCTGCCTTGTCTACTTCTACTGCAGTTAAAAGAGAATGTAAGAGCAAGAGTCACACACTCAAAATGCAACATCTCTGTTGAGCACTGGTGCAATATGGTGAGTCTAGAAAGAAAAGCTCTCTGATTCGGAGGGACTGACACCAAAACTTGGCGTTTACTGTTGATGCTTTAGATAATTTTAGATGATGCATTTTTTTCTGCTACTAAACTCCATTGTAGCTGCACTGGAAAAATCGCATTGTGGCATCACATTGTCTACATTTGGTACATTGTCAACAGCTGTTTTTTTAAGTGTAGTATTTTGGGGTGGATTTTTCCTTTAATAATAGGAGGGAGGCAGGAGGCAGGAGGGTGGGGAGTGGTAAACCCCCCATTCCCAAACCGGCCAAATCACAACTCTCACCTGTCTCTATGGCTTCAACTTCATTGGTCTTCCACTTCTCTGCAACATCATTTGCTAGGGGATCATCAGGGTTGGGCGCACTTAGTAACGCCTGGATTGATAGCAGCACTGTACGAATCTGCAGGGCTGGAGACCATTTATCTGAAAACCAGAATGGATTAAAAAAAATGAAAACGTAGACCAAGAAAAGCAGAGGGAAGTTAGAGAGTAAGACAACATGGGGAAAAGGGGAAAAAATAGGAACGAGGGAATGAAGGGTTATCCATGTTCAGCAGCAGGGGCAGTGAAGAGACAGTGGTGGTATGTAGCCTAGCAGTAGTGACATGCAGCTCCAGTGAGAGGTCACAAGTCTAATCTAAATGGCCCTTGATCTTTTGAGCGAGATTAAGTTGGCAAATCTCTCACTTCAATCACAGACCAAGGAAACAATACACAGGCTTCCCTGCTACAGTAACACGCCTGACCCAACAGACCAAAGACACAGAACAGATGCAAAGTGGCAGTTAAGGTTGCCTGGGAAAAGATGCAGTTTCTGTCAATTGTGTGACAAACGTGTAACAAAAAGCCATTATACGCAAAAACACAATCTTCTCCAAGCATCAATCATGGCCTGACATCGCACGCACTTACCTTTCAAAATGTCTAAACATATTCTTCCCAACTTGTCTACATTGGGATGATATATTTTGGTCATGAAGCGTACTTTAGGAGCTGCCATGGGGTATTCTTCTGGGAGAAAGAGTTCAAGTTTAAATGTGCCCCCCTCAAAAGGCGAGTCCTGAGGTCCAGCAATGACCACATGGAAGTAGCGAGCATTCCCCTCATCTGGCTCTGCTCTGATGCCTGGGACAGGCTCTGCAATCAAACGCTGAGTTTCCTGGTAAATAAAAAAAAAAAAGACAGAAAATTTATTTACTTTGGTCGCGCTAGAGCCAGCGGCAAAATCCTGCTAATTCTCAGCAGTAAAATAATTAAATTAGTAGGCTAATTCAGTTAATAATAATAAAGTAATATGCTAATAATGAAGTTGATAATTTTCCCTAACAACAAATGAAGAGGTGTTCTCATTTTCTCAATAACAGAATATGGGCCATTTCTGATTTAGGCTACTCTGTTTTGGAATGGCAGACGCTCTCGCTCTCCCATTCATAACTGTAATCGTTCAGTAGCAAAACGCATTGGCTTCTATTCATGGGTGCAAGCTCTCTGCAAATTGTTTGACTACCAAAATACATAAGTAGTATATAACTAGTATTCGTTTGACAAAATCAACCGATTAATTGCCATATACACTGAAAACCTAAACGTTAAATCTGTTTTGCATTTGGAACAATACTGTGGTCCACTTAAATAATGTTAAATAGGAAACTGTCATGGGAAATAATCTATCTTGACAAAGATGGACTGTTCAGGGTTTTTTTTAAACTGTCTGTCACAATCAACCAGGAACAATGTGAATGTTTTTGGATTTGTAGAGAAACCTGTCTAGGTGGGCCTACCTATCAAGTGGAAGAGAAGTGAATGTCATCAAGTACAATAAGGCAGGTGATTGGACACTGGAGCAGAACACATCTAAATTACCACAGCTGGCATTTAGCCCACCTTGTTCCTTACTAATCAAACTATTGCAGAAATTAGACCTATCATTACTTAGTGTCATATTTGTTTAACTGTGTGAGGTTAATTAAGGTTACAATCCTATCATTACAGACCAACTGTGATAGATTCTTGTGATTTGAGATA
The DNA here is from genome assembly GCF_046629955.1 of Centroberyx affinis. Lineage (NCBI taxonomy): Eukaryota > Metazoa > Chordata > Actinopteri > Beryciformes > Berycidae > Centroberyx > Centroberyx affinis. The sequence continues at coordinate 15,923 of NW_027282934.1, read as the reverse complement.
GCCCTAAACACTTTCCCATTGACTGATGGCCAACCAATCTTGGGTCCAAGAAAGGTGTAAATTGAGCTGCCTAATATAGACTACTACTACTACAAGGTGTATTATTTCTGATCTCACTCTGACACAAGAGATAGGCACTTTCTAATATAGGCATAAGTTGTTTGTTATTTAAGTGAACTATACCATATTCAAATTGCATTTAGATTTAATATAATTGTAACATAATTCTTAATTTGACAGGAAAAATCTGAGTGCTCTGGCAAACGCCTTTGGGCTGCAAACAGTTGTGAGTCATTATTATGCTAACAATAGAGACTGGTTGCCAGGAGGTGGATTGTAGTCTGCTTGGCTTTTATCCTTTTACATGGAGGGGAGGGTGGCTTTGACTGCAATGGTGGGGCAAAGCTGAATATCTGAAAACTCTCTCTCTGCAGTATGTAACTGGCTTTTAGAGGTGACACTGGGCCAGACACCACACCGCAGGAGACTATTACTTCCATTCCCATCAACCACTGCAGCAAGGCTACTTCCAGCTCATGGTGACAGCCAAGTGACCTACAGAAACACACACCTTCATTGTGACAAGAGGAGCAGGTATCTGATATGGCCTGAGGTATGCATGAGGCAGACTGAGTGACACACCTGAGAGATGCCTTTAACAAGGAAACTACAGTCATGCCGAATGCCACGCAAGAAGTTGCCCAGAACTGCATTTTTCTAAACTCGTCACTTTACTCCCTATCTCAACAGTAGTAGGCTATTATAATAACGCCTATACCTCGCCTATAACGTTGGGAGGTACTGTACGTCTACTGATTAGATAATTAATCTATTTATACCCATCTTTCCTTGTGCATGTGTGAATATACTACAATCCAATAGCAGTGAAAATGCATCACAGACCTAGCACAGCACCTATGTTAGAATCCTTCTTATATTATGCATCGCAGTAAGGCATTGGCTATCACAGATATAAACTGATTAATTATGCATGTAAAGAAGAGTCATCCAAAAAAAAGTTGGCTAACAGTCGCCACAGTTGTTTTCCATTTTTTTTCCCCCGAATGTAACTGGGGGAGCGAGATTCCTGAAATGTTTCAGATAACCCACAGACAAAACCATGCAGTGAAAACACAGACGGGAGAGGGGCTCCCAGTCCCAGTAGCACGCTCAGAGGGCTCAGAGGCTACATCCACTGAGAACTGTTCCCAGCCCTCCCACCTTTTCCCACCAACGCCAATCTGTCCGCTCTGTGGTCTGCTTGCTCATCCACCTGTGCAACCCACATTGTCACTCCTAGCTAGCATTCATGTTAATATAAGACTTTCTTGATAAAACTCAATACAGGGTAGGGCCTATTCCTTTAAAACTCAACTAAGGTAACTGCAATCATACCGTAAATTATTCAAAACAACACACTGGAACAAATCATATCTACAAATACATTTATTTTATATATATATATATATATAGTATGCCATTGATTAGGGTCTCTTGAGAAAAGAAAGTAATATGGCTTTCAATTAAGTATTTGCACATTACTACTACTACTACCACTACTAAGTCTAGCAGGCCTTAAAACACAAAAGAGGAACTAAAATACAAAATGTCTAAACTATAGATTGTAAAAAATAAAATAAAATAAAAACCTCATCAATATAACAACACAATCAAGCAGAAGAGTCTGCATATTAGCATGTGCACAACAACCCCAATCCCTCTGAACATCTACAACTGACTTTAGTCTAAAAACAGTTTATAGCCCCTGTTTGCGTGGCTGTACACAGTTTCCACTGAAATATAAAGGCATAAGGCTTCCACTCCTGATAACAGTTTTTCTCTGAGCATTATTTGCCCAGCTGTGATGATTGAAGAGACAACTATTTCTGTTTATTTCATGATGCTATGGGGAAGATATTTGCCCTATAGCAATGAAATCATGGGTTGGTATTTGGGTGGTGGGGAACACAGCGTTACTTTTCTGTCAACTACAACCAGAAACTGTCATGAATTTGAGAAATTTCAAAGCAAAGGACGGACAGCTGTCAAGCGCCAACGCCACTGCTGTGAGGTAGTCGCATCCTCCAAAACTGTGGATGTAACATCATCCCCTCATCTTCCTCAGCATGGTTAGCCTGCCAAGCCAACTGCCAGTCACAATGTGGCTAGCTGGCTAACGTTACTTGCTACGGCTGGCCCACAAAGCCAAGGCCTTGCGGCAAAGTCTGCATTGATACTATTTGCTGGCCAAGTAGCAAGCGTTTCGTCAATTTTGCTTTGTTGGGTACTAGCGTTTGTTTGTTTACTAGGTACGAACTTTTACAAATAAACATTTAAATGTAAACAATATCAACGCAAAAGGCTACAAGATGCAAACATATCATATTGAGCCTATCTATGCTTAGCTGAAAAGTACAATATACTAAGGAGGGAGTATCCAGGCTAGCTGGCTAGCTAACGTTAGCATGCTAGCTGAATGAGTGTTCCTGTTTTCATCACTCAATTACTAACTAGGCTGTCAGGCTAGCATAGCTAGCTAGCCATTCAACGAGCCCCTAAATTGACCAGTAGCCGAAAGAAACAACCAATATTGTGCTTGTCAAGTACATTTGGAAAAGACCACCCCGGTACACGCCACATTTCTCCGCCATCTTTACAAAGCGCTGATGTATTTTTAACCCACCCTTTTTCGGTGTAGCTAGGAACAGGGACGAAACGGAAGTAACTTTAGCAAGCGCAAACTAGCGAGCTGGCTACCAGCAGACAAACTGCTAACAGCGTACAGCTAAGCATCTGGAGTTTATACTGGGTATGTCGTGTTTCACACATAATAAAAAGTCCTATATGCTTCTGTGTTAAGTGTGAAATAATTACCTTAAGGATCCTGCGGGGCAGTGCTGTCATCTTGTCTTAAATGCGGGTTTAGCTGTGACTCTCAATGCTTCTTCTCTTTCGTTGGCATTGACAGCACACACGTCTTCCGGTTCTTTGCGTCATGACAGTAGATGGAAGGTCTGGAATGTAGCTGATAGGTTCAACTGGGACCGAGCGTGACAATAGAGTGCGACTTGACTCACAAATTAGATGAATGAATACTAATGCATTCTTTAATATGGAAAGCAACATTTCCCACGCCTCTGCCTATTCTATAATATTCTCTCTATATTCTGTCTCTCTATATTCTGTACTGTTCTAATACAATAGAACAGTACAGAATAGAATAGGGTAGAAACCCTATTCTATTCTGTACTGTTCTATTGTATTGTATTCTATTATGTTCTATTCTATCTTCTATCTCTATCTTGCCTACAATCTGACACTTCAGCATGTAATCATTGTGCGTGTGGGTGTGTGTATGTGTGTGTGTGTGTGTGTGTGCACATTCCATAACACTCTCTTCTTGACTGCAATATACCACTGCTGAGGAGTGCAATGTGGTCTTCAGGAGTTTATGTATAACAGAACTTCACTGTTAGAGCAGTGAAATGGTCTTGGCTGTTGACATAATCATGCCAGTCTATTTGGCTATTTCACACAGACTCTACATGCACTTTTTCAAGGACCTGCTGATCTAAATTGAGCGGTTGATTTGGGCTGCTAAAGTTTCTCTAAATTTCCAGACGGGGACATTCTGTACCGGATCTAACCATTTCAGACAAAACACAGCACAGATTAGACTTAACACCTCTACAGGCCAATATTGTTGTATGGTACAGCTGCATTTTCTTTACTGGATGCTGAATGGAAGCTGTAGAGTGGGGGTGGGGGGCGGATTTTTGAGCTCCTCCTCCTGACATATGTCTTTGGACAAAAGCAATGTCCCGTTGGGTGTCAGGCTGGTTAGGTGGACATCAGCAGCACAGCAAAGTCACAGGAACTTTACGAAAAGCTGACTAGGGAGAAGTCGTCCAGCTGACTACAGGCATGCAATCTCTGCACCGACACAGCCGAGCAGGTAGCTTTTAAGTTTTCCTTCTGGGTTAAGTCCTTCTGCATGAATTCTGTGCGTAGCAACAGAGAGGGAATAAGGAATTGATATATGATCTGTTATTTCATTTGCCTAGGCAAGAATAAGGTTGTTGTTTTTTGTGGTCACAGGACAATGATAGAGAGTGTTGTGAATTTTGTGGTGTTATCATGAATGTCTGATCTATCTAATGGCTTTTAAGTTTGATTTTGCATGTGTTTGTCACACTTGAGTAAATAATTCAATAAGGAGATGTTGTCGCACCACACTTTTTAAAGAAATGTCCTTTGTTTGTTTATTTTAACCAGAGTAAGTGACTATAAAAATATTCTTTTGCCAGCTCACTCATCTACTAATCACAACTTTCATGCTGCTTTGACAAATGAATAACTCAGTTAAGCACTAAATATCTATCATTAGTCTTTTGCAAAATATGTATATTACAGGCAACAGGCGGAAACAACTAGCTGTAAAATCCAAGCCTGTAATTACTGCTCATGTATATTTCCTTTACAGGTACAAGGTTTCTGCTCATTTAGTCATGGAAGCTGCTCAGAACAATCATTTGAGACCTTGTGAGGTTATAGAACTATGTACTTCTCTAAATATATCTACAAATTTAAACAAAACAAAACAAACAAAAAAACATGTTATGGCTTCTTTAGTAGCTTTGTTTAAAACAGATAAAGTCATAGGTCTTTCCTAAGTGAGCCTGTCAGACTTTCACCCATCTTGCAACTCTTACCCTAATGTGTGTGTGAAGGTAAAATGAAAGAATTTGACTCATTGAAACAAATGATGTGCCTGGGAAGTGATAAAGAATTTATTTTTAACATTATCAGGAAACTATTGTCTCAATAACAATCTTGATACTCTAACTGATCACAAAGCCTAGGCCACGCTCCCATAGTTTTAAGTGTAATGATTCATCAACACATGGCCATGGTATATTTTAGCATTCTTTACTGAGATGAATTGAGTTCCTAGCCACTAACTGCCCTGCCCCACCGCACCGACCCTCCAAAATTTTCCATTGTTCGCAGACACAGGAACAGATGAACCAGCACCTAATCTAGTCCCTTCTCTCAGTGCACAGAGAGAACAGACAATATCAGCTGAATTAGAGGGGCTGTTGCTTCCACTGACTGTTTGATTTGAGTGGCGGGCCCTATCCCGACAGGGCTCAGCCAGATTTCCTCATCCACTTGTAGTATTTCAGCCGGCCTATCACACACTGGCATCCTGCATTAATCTTAGTCTGATACACACAAGGCTCAATCAATTGATATCTTACTTTGATATTGATAGCACTTTTGCAGCAAAACAATACCCCAAATGCCCAACTGACTATACTCTGTCTTTCAGTCTGTTTTCATATTTATAGTGTGATTCCTTTCTGTTCTGTTTAATGTTCCAGGTGAGGCAGCTCAGTGGAGCAGACCCTGCTTCCTGGCGTGTTTATTCGGCATGATCACCTGCTTGGGGTCAGTCATGCCCCTTCACGTCCCCCCAGTGACAACGGGCCTCCGTTCTGCCTTCTCCGCCACTCGCAGCAACAGTGTGGTGGGAGGCACCCAGAAGGCAGTGACCTTCAACAGGCTGCTGGTCAACATGGGAGGCGATTTCAATCCGGACACCGGTCACTTCCGCTGCCGCATCCCTGGGGCCTACTACTTCTCCTACTCCATGGGGAAATTTCCCAAGAAGATGCTGTCTGTCATACTGGTAAAGAATGGGGAGGAGGTGCAGGCTATCGCATATGACGACTACCGCAAGAAAGGAAGGAAAGTTCAAAGCCAAAGCATAATGATCAGCCTGAAGGCCATGGACACGGTGTGGCTGCTCTTACAGCAGAGTCCTCAGTACGCTGTGTACAGCAACGTTGGCCCTTACATCACCTTCTCTGGTTACCTTGTCTATCCTGACATTTCCTCAACCAGCTACATCAGCAACCACCTGTCCCTCCCAGGCCTGTCCTACCCCAACTGCCCCCCACAGGGTGACCAACCGTACAGCTGGACGGGCGGCCAGACCGCAGAGCAGCAGCGCTCTGCCTTCTCAGTGGCACGGACGTCCACGGTCCTGGGGCAGAGCAGCAAGCAGCAGGACAAGCAGCCGCTGAACTTTGACGTGGAGTACGTTAACATCGGGGGCCACTTCAACAAAACCTCGGGGGTATTCACCTGCCACTTCCCCGGGGCCTACTACTTCGCCTTCACTGTGGGGAAGCACCCTCGCAAGGCCGTGTCTGTGAAGCTGATGACGGGGCGCGGCGAGGTGCAGGCCATGGTGTTTGATGAGGACACTTCGAAGCGGCGGGAGATGCAGAGTCAGAGCCTGCTGCTGTCACTGCGCCAGGGCGACAGCGTGTGGCTGTACAGCCAGCAGGACGAGCGTTACGCCGTGTACAGCAACCAGGGCAGGTACACCACCTTTTCCGGTTTCATGGTGTATCCTGAAGCAGAAGCACCCACAGCTGCCCCCACCCAGGACTGAACTCACTTCTGAACTGCTGAACCCTCCATTGTGCTATGTTGAAAAAAATAACAAAAAAAATAGTATAAATGCCACATATTCTGTTGGTTTTGTAGAAAATGTGTAGGTTCTTTCTGTATGGATTAAACACAAACAAAATGTCTTGAATACTGCAACTGCATTCACTCCTTTCCCTATTTTCAGTCCAGACCGGATAATTTCTGTTGCCAAGTTACTCCACAAGATGGCGCTGTGAGACAATTATTGCATGGTTTCTTTGACTGCATGGAGCAATCAGTATGCAAAATAGCCATTTTTCTTCTAAAAGTGCAATTATCTGTAAGAAATCACAAAATGGACAGAATGGAATATTTGTGTTTATATATTAAAATTGTTGATTGATGAATATGATTTGGTTTTGGTTGACAGATACATTTCCTTTAAAAATTCTTTATATTTGGAATTTACTGGAAGATCCAATAATCTAATAATCTATGAGCAGGTTTTGTTTGAAAGATTGGTTCATTGCATGGCATGGGGACAATTGTGTAAATAATGTATAGTTTACCTATATTGTCAGTTGAGATTTAGAGATACGTCATGATTATGTTAACTGTGTTTAATGTTACATGTATGAAACCTTTATACTGTGGATATAGTTGTTTTTATGTTGAGTGTCATTTCAGGGTAGTCTAAATAAAGTCATACACTTTTGAATGAATGAAAATGTTTTTAGGCATTAATGTCCGGACATCTGGTGTCTTTCTTTTTTCTTCTTTCTTCTTTTTCTTCTCCTCTAATTATACGCTGCACTGAATAAAAGAAAAACATTTTGTGTCGTCATTGAAATTTCTTTTGTAACTGATTGCACTAAAATACATGAAGTGCAGGTTAATTACCTTTACTGAGGATGTGTTCATCACTCAAACATAAAATGGCGCTATATGGGAAAAGGTTGCTGCCTTCAAAACTGAAAAATTATCAATTGATCCCCATTCCTACTACAGTACGACTACTACTGCTACTACTACTGAAAAAACTGAAAAATTATCAATTGATCCCCATTCCTACTACAGTACGACTACTACTGCTACTACTACTACTACTAATAATAATAATGATATACCACTCGCATTGTTTCATAACAAAAATCTGGATTCAACACTTTTCCCTTAACATACTACTTACCAACAAATGAGCTATAAGAACATTAGGGAAAACAGAGCACCGCAACAGTGAAAGAAATATCTATATGATTCCAAACTAGGTTTGGTATTTTTACTACAATTTCCTACAACAAAGTCTAGTACTCCATTGAACCCCCCACCCACCAAGAGGACTGCATAACTTCCCTAAATGTAATTTTGTGTATTCTAACACTTCTAATTTTGTAATTTTGTGTATTCTATCACAAACCCTTAAAAATGAAATACAGCACAATAAAACTATGGCATAAGCTTATTGTTCACATTTGTTGTTGCAAGTTATACAATTGAATACATCAGGAAAGTATCATTTCTTCAGGGAAAACCTCAGACAATAACATTTCAGTATGGAGTCATTTATGTCATTTCAGTATATAGTTTGTACATATAGTTTAGTTTATTGAAATAATAGAATTGCATCAACATTAATAAGGAACAAGGAACATAATTTCCTGGTTGTACATGTCCTGTTCTTCAGATAGTTTGAACAGTTTTTCCAAAGTGTTTATGCACCCTACTTCTGAGGTATACTTACATCTATATGTCGACCCCAGGGCAAATGCTGTTACCTCAGTGCCAGCTATTGGGAATTAAAATAAATTTAAACTTCTAGCCACTTCAACTTATTTTCCTGTTAATTTTGTTTTTTTATGTGTATTTACAGTACAGCAAGTACATTAGCAAGTACCATGGAGACTTGCGTTTTAGAAATAAAAAAACAAATTAACCCATGATGAAAGTCTGCATAATTTAAATGCTACAATTCTTTAAGACCACCATACTTACTTTGAATTGGTTCCAGTGTTTGTATATACAGTATTCGACTATCATGCTGGGCTTTCAAGATATTTGATGTGATGTATGCATGAAGAGACTATTCTCAAATCTCAGTCTTTAAGCAATTTCCTTGTGTTGAGAACTCTGCCATAGCAAATAAAGTGTTTCAAATGTCTCTACAGTGAGACAGTTTGGTTTGGCTAAACCAGACAGTAAACAGACATGATGATGTGAGCCAGGAAAAGTAGAATAAACAGAAGCAATATTAGTCAAACATGCTTAAACGGCCACTGAGTCAATACATGAATAATGACATACTGTTAACATTTCACTGTTGTTGAAGTCAGGCAAGATAGAGGCAGTTAGTGTAGGGGTTTAACACAGTCATTACATGTAGGCTACTCATCATCCTAAAGCCTCAGGTGATCCAATATAAATATGCGCTGTAGTTGGACCATGACTTTGTCCTGCAAGTTGAAATGTTCATGTCACCATCCCCAATCTACACCTCGCTGCCTGTCTCCTGGTTTTGTCACTGCACATCCCAGATTTCACAGAGCAGCGGGGTGAATTTGCGGTCACTCATTCTCCAGGACGAGAGCATTTCCGCATGGTAGTGGTTGAGTGTTCTCAGCTCCGTCAGACGGCCCAGAAGACGGGCAAAGTGCTGCGGCTCCTGGGGATGCTGCAGGGCGCAGAGCTTCCTCAGCATGTCCAGCATGGGCTCCTGAAGCCTCTCCACAGCCTGCTGGTCCTTTACATAAGCCCGATCTACAGGGGGAGCAGGGCAAACAGCAGTCAGGAAAAACCCTGAGAGAGCTATACTGCAAGGCCCAAATGCATGTGTAAAGCGAGAATCACATTACGGATAGTCATCTGAGGTTTGATTGCCTGTTTATATGGACATCTGAACCAGTCAGTGATGATAAATCAATTATTTAGGGTATCAAAGATTCTGGATGTTGATTTAGGAAACATAGATCTGTCTGATGCATCAGTGAAAAGTGTTTTTCCTGGCTCACCTGGTGTCAGGATGGTTACGGCAGTGAGGAGAGCCTGTTCCTCCTGCATCATGTGGAGGTCACAAATGCTTTTGTAGAAGTTGAACATGGGTGTGATGTATTCCTCTGATACACCTGCAGGAAGACATTCAAAAAATTGTGGCATTACATACATTGGTCATTCTATGTCACGTGTTTATGCCATATGAAGAAGTGAAAGAATTGTTGAGAAAGTGAAAATATGAACCGGTTGAGCAGGGAGATCTGGAATAAGCATTACAAGAATTTCTGAAATTATTTATGTTGATTGTAGACAAGCCCGTTCCCCTGAAAAACTTATAACAATACAGCAATAAGGTCAAATAGTGCAGCTTTGATCCGTCAAAAACCTCATGGGTACTACTCACACCAGTTGCTAAATTGTTCAATTACAAATCATAGCAGCGGGCCTTTCATTCAAGAAAGAAAAAACGACAGAACATGCAGTACAATTTCCTTGACTATTATTCATGAAGATATATCTGAAGATATACTGGGTATCAAAAGTAATGCCAGTTCACAGCAGAGTGTTCAAAGGCTTTGAGTTTGGGAGAGGCAAAAATTGTTTCAAGTGAAAAAACTTTTCAATAACTATTAGAAGGAAATATTACTGTCACTGATCAGAGGGTCTGACTCCCTGATACACATTAGTCCAAGTGATGCTAATTGATATATACTGTATATGGTAATACATAGTTTTTCATCTGTTGGGTAGCATATTTCCTAAATACCATTTGCTGCAATTTGCAAGCACAAAAACAGAACTTACTATGCACGATAGTACAGTGTTACTGTTAAAAAAAAAAATCTGTTACTGTTACTTAAAACTAATTGTTTTGATGTCTTAACTCAGTGTTGGTCGTTGCTTTCTCTGAAAAAGAAAATATGTCTTGATGAACTGTGAGTCATAACCATTCATTCAGCTCTAACGCGTGAAAATCTCCGGTAAGCCTAGAATTACGATGATAGAGATACAGTATCAGCAGATCTCTGAAAACAGACATGAACTTGCACGCTCTCCATCTTTGGATAATGATTCAGTGAAAGATAAGGAGGGAATATTAGAAAATGCACTGCTATCAAACCACAAAGTGCTTTCTTTAATTTAAAAAGTATTAATTTCATAGGATTTCATTCAGTTTGCTCTCTTTTCCTGCGAGTGGGCAACAGCCTCCACTGTGGACCCCCTTCAAACTGGCAGGAGGAGCCTGTCTGCTCAGACATCATCGAGCCCCTCAAGCATTCAAAAATGCCAGCAGGGCTCAGAGGGAGAGAAGTGGACAATAGCACTCTTGATGTTTTGATAAGGGACAATGGTCTCTTCAGACAGCTTTGCTCTCTGTTCTCCCAGACTGGCCTTTAGTGTGAATATCTCTTACCCCACCATTCAGCTGGACCTGCGCCAAGGGACCCAGTGACGCACACACACTCCTGCCATCGCTGTCACTGCCCATTTAACTGTCCAGCCTGGCTTGACAAGATGACACCTCACATATACAGTATATCAATAATTATTAAGACCAACTGACAGTAAACTATTTAAAGAATTTGAAATTGTGATATCTGACAAACACATTAAAACGTTGGTCCTGGTAGTTTTCCATGAGTCTGCACCTCGTTAAGTTTTGTGTGTGTGTTCACTTTCTGCAATTAGAAAACTATTTTAAAGAATTTGAAACTGTGATACATTTGTTAATAGAGAGGGAGCAATGAACGCGCTTATAGATACCTAAGGCAAGTGAGGGACATCTTGCTTGTGATTATGATTTCTGTGTGAGTATTTTAACACCAATGTTGACCCAAGGCCATTGAAGTGTTGGGTACTGCATTCCTCTGCAGCCTTCACCAACATGCCCCTACACACACACACACACACACACACACACACGCCCAAACAGCATGAAACTGTACCCAGTAAGGGTCTGTTTGCATGTGTAACCTACACCCAGCCTGGGATAAGCAGGTCAGCACACATCTCCGAGCTGCATCACACAGATCAGGCGGATCCATTATTCATGCTAGACCTGCCTAGACTTGGCTGCGTGGCTGCGGACGGACCTACAAAATGTCACTCTACTGTGTGTGTGGACTGCTGGTGGAGAAAAGGACCGAGGCTCTCGAAGGTCAAGGATCAGGAGGGAAGATATAAGTTTCCCACACTGAAAATTTCAGTTCACACTTTCATGATACTGATTACATTGATTACTATATTTCTGGTCATAGAAGTATGGCGTGTCAGATAGTGACTACCTTCCTTCCTCAACTTACCGCTCTTGCGTATCCTTTCCTCCAGCACTTCTGTTTGTCCATGCGGCATCTTTCTGGTGAAGACCTGAGCCGAGCGCAGGAACATGGCTTCCACCGCCGAACCCTTCAGCAGAGCGATCTGATCTTCATGATCCAGAGATAGAAAGCCTGCCAGAGGCACCACACCACTCATTACACCCCTTGCCAATAGAGCTGAGCTATGACATTGGAATGATTTTAAGCCAGTTTGTCTCCTTATCGATATCACAGTATCAGTGTCTCTGTTAGCATTGTTGTACAGTCTTGTATGGCACAGCATCTATGTTACTGTCCAATATGATCCTGTGATAACCAAAGACCTTTTTACCATTCTGAGAGAGATATATATACAACTAAGATACAATACCTGGAATATTTTTGGTAAACTCCACCAGAACTTGCACGTGACTTGTTGCCATTTCTGTCAACAGCAGGATGTTTTCCTCTGTGTTGAACTGTTCTTGTAGCTAGGGAGACAACATGAGCACACAGCATTGGAACAGATCGCATTGATTGACAGGAGACAGAGGGTTTTGCTGGCCGAGTTGCATAAGATGTACTGTTCTGTGCTGTACTGTTCTTGTTAATTTCAGGTAGGAGGATTTTACATCTATCCTTATTAACTTGGTGCCTATGGTCTCTGCTGTCATGCCCTGGTCTCTGCTGTTTACCACAGGACATCTGCTGGATCTTTTAATGGCAGTAACCCAAGTAGTTTGAAGAAAAAACAGTGCAGTTTGAAGTGATATTGAGTGTAACCTACCAGTTTTTTGGCCATATCTTGAGGAATTCGATGTTTGTTGTAGGCATCTACAATGAAATTCAAGAGCGCCTGCTGCTCTGGAGTGAGTTCCACCTTTTCCTGGATAAAGAAACAACACATCATTTAGCGGTGCCAGTTTTGTTTTTTTGTGTCACAGTTTGTAAGATTGTGGTTATTATAAGTGATGCGATATTTATGGAGTGCAAACGTTCTATAGGGGATTAAGAAGACAGAATCAGAGTCCAACTTCCAAGCGTGGTATGTGAGGAATTGGCACTTTATTTCTCACATTCACCCATTAGTGGCACATTTAGCATTATTCCCAGCAACTGTGAGCATCACATTATGCAGATTGTTTTCCAGTCCTTACAGTTTTTCTCAATTGATGTGGCACATTTCTTCAAACTAATGCTCTCAAAACAGTTAACACAGCCTCTAAACCCTTGATCATTTTACAAAACTGATTGTAGAGTTTAGTTGGTTTCATGCAAAATTCAGAACTAGATCTACCACACAAACCTCGCCAAACTAAGGTCAGTCCTCTCAAAATAGTTAACCCAGCTGTCTAAACTTTTTATAATTTTACAAAGCTAATAGCACTTGACAGAAATGAAAATTGTGAGAAACGTGAGATATTGTGCCTACTGTAAAGGAAAATATTTAATCAACAAATTAAGGATAAAATTCCATAAATTCAAATTACGGGGATTAACATGTTTGTTTTTTTTGCTTTTTTTGTAAACACATTTTATTGTAAAAGATTTGATTAACATGTTTTATCATTGGTATTCCTGTGCGTATGCAGTTGAGTGTATTATCTAGTCAATCAGCGATGTGTGTAGTTTTGATGTTGATATCTGGTTTCTATGAAGATATGATCTGAAACAACAGCTACACTTCTTTTTGAAATGCAGTTGGTTCTGTTTTGCAAAATAGAGTATGTTTCAATGTCTGTGTTAACTGTTTTGAGGGCATTTTGAGAGCATTAGTTTGGAGAAATATGTAAAATCAGTTGAGAAAAACTTTGAAGAGTAAGTACTCATATTAATACTTGTGCACTAGGTGTCATACTGGAGAACAGGAGAGGCTGTGATTACCTTTGTCAGTCTGGTGGTAGAGGTGACCTGCTTGCTGTCTGTGTTGTCTGCCCCTTCTGTCTCGTCCCCAGTAGACTCTCCTGGCGAGGCCTTGGTGTTCTTCCGCAGCCTTTTGGATTTACACTGGATCTCTGTCAGCAGGCCTGCCGGCAGTGAGGAGCACTTCAGGTTGTGTGTCAAATACTTCACAGCTGTTTATTCAACTCCATGCAACTGGAATTTATCAGGGATACATTTCTAATGCATTTATAATAGAGATGCATTTATGATGTATCCCTGTGGTTCATCCTAAATATTGGTTACTACACAGAATCACTGGTGAGCTTTAGAATTTTAATTGTAATTCTGTATTTTTGTGCCATTGATATCTTAACATCATACATCATAACAAGTGTAACTTAATCCATACATGTTCGTAATCCATACTCCTTATTTCCTTATACACTTTACAATTATGTTTCAATTGCCACCAGCACACATTTATATAACCCCACAATTGTTTGTATTCTATTTTAATGCTTTATTGTTTTATTGATTCTTTATTGTTTCTAGTGTTTTATTGTTTATTTTATACTCTATTTGCGCATTTGTCTTTTTCCGCGTGTTGAATCCTATTACTTTTGCTGCTGCAACAACCTAATTTCCCCACAGGGAATGTTTCATCTTACCATCTTTTTGTACCTTATGCTAATGATAAAGCAACTCATTAATCCATGACATGTTTGGTGGTTGAATTTGTCAGTTGTTTATTTCTGTACTTATTTGTACAAAATCAAGTAAGAAGTAAAAGAACTTCCCTTTTCCAAACATTATCCAAAACCTCAGAGGAGGACAGGGAAGTGAGTGATCTGGGAGATGGAGTTAAATGGGAGCTGTCAAGACACCCACTTTTCACACTATGACTAAAAGAGTCTTTGAGAAAGTCTGACTTGCGGTCCAACCCTGTTTCAGATCAATATACGCAACTCAGAGTCACTGTTGCACCAGAAGGCAGGAGTGCCTGCCACCTTGCAATATTCATCACAACTCCCCTGCACTATTTATGAGCAACAGGAGCCCAACCCGTCCTCCTGCTCTGTTCAGCTGACGGCTCTAAATAGACCCAATAACTAATGTTCCTCAATGGCTTGGCTCTGGAGGAGGGATACATAGACTACAGTTGTACATGTTCAAGTTATATCTTTTCTTTGTGGAGAACTTATTTCTGGTACAGTATTCTCCAGGTCAATCAAATGGTTTCTTTCCAAAATGCTATAAAGGGAAAAATTGTTACCTAATGTTCATTGCTCAGTATTTCAAAATGACTGATGATGTTCTCTAAAATCTTTCTTCTACAACTATATTGCTATGGTTATTATAATAGATAAAGGTCTTAAGGTAGCTATTAATGCAAACGATAATCCAAGTCTATTATCGTGACAGCAGCCATTTTATAAGGCATCAACTTTTTGTTAAATGGAACATAAACTGTCCATTTTACTTTCTGCAGCAGCAGCAAAAGCTAGGCCTTTCTGTTGTGTGACGTGTGACATACTTTCCCCCAGTAAAATTCAACAGGCCATGTCAGAAAGTAGAGTGAGGGCTCACCGCAGGGGTCTTTGATGGCCTCTCTTGAATCTACCGAAAGGACGAAATCATTACCTTGTGTTTGCATGTGGACAGTGCAAATCAGTTTGAATCAAACCATTACAGTGTAGGAATCTAGGAACAGAATTTAATTCCTTTCCTTCCCTTCCTTATTCATAAAGGTTTGTTTTTATTGTCCTTTTAAGATTGTCCTACGTACCAAAAGGTCTTGACAAGCAAGATACTCACATTCTGCCAGCATGCCCATCTCCTTGCACTTTCTTAGTCGGCACTCCTGGCATTTCCTGCGCATATACATGTCCATCTCACAGTTCCCTCCACTCTTGCATTTGTACACAGCGTTCTTTGTTATACTCCGTCTGAAGAAGCCTGAACATGGTTGGAAAACATGTAAGTATCATGAGCCTGGTACAATATATGCTGATGGAAAGACATTTTATATTTTGTTGTAATAGCAAACATATAAAATAAAAAAACAGAAATGGCCTATATACAGTATATTGAGGCGGACTTCAGTATTTTACTCCAAGCAGTTTTTGAACATAAAGGAGAATTTACAATGGAGGATAATTAGGAGAAAAAAAAGGGCAGCTACGTTACACACTGTTCTAATAATGTAACAGAGAGAATCCTGTGAGCCCCATTGGCAACGTTTCAGACAGTGAGAGCAGTAGAGCAAAACACACACAGACACACACACACACACACACACACACACACACACAC